>NC_057419.1:23243315-23464274 GCF_019320065.1 Cervus canadensis
AAAAAAAATAAATAAATTAACCGTGCTCCAAAATAAAATAAAAATTAAATATAAAAAAGAATAGATGGGTTTGAAGGAACTTGTTTGAGCCCAAAACACACTCCTCATTTCTGATCTAACCTGGCAAGGTCAGTAAATATCTAGTTAACTGCAGAGTCCAATTCAGGAGCTGTTACCACATATGGCTATTAAAATTATTTCAAATCAGATACAAACAAAAAGTCAGTTCCTCACTGCTCAATAGCCACATGTGGCAAGTGGCTATCATTCGGAACACATGGAGAACAGAAAGTTCTACTGGACAGCACTGTGTATAGTATCTCCTGCTTGAATTGGCCTGATCATAAGAGATACTCACTCTGAAATTTTTACTCACCACTACAGGGCATCTTTATACACATTTAAAAAGGGGGCAAAATAAATAAATAAATAAAAAGGGGACAGTAATCCTTTTCATTTTTAACTAATAAAGGTAAAATTATATACCACACAGGACATTCAACACTCTTTAGTAGAAAGGCACTGGGTCTTCTTGGGTCTCTCAATCAAAACAGAGAAAGTAAAAGACAAGTAAGAGAAATGGAAGCTGGAAAAAAAGAAATGGAAGCTGATTAGGCTAGAGTGAAACAGTTCATTTCACTCCCGTGACTGTTTTGCTGTAAAAAAAGAGTTACTCTCACCCCAGACGATTAAGGATACACAGAAATTGTGCTTAGTTGCTCAATCGTGTCCATCTGACTCTCTGTGACTGCATGGACTGTAGCCCGCCAGGCTCCTCTGTCCATGGGATTCTCCAGGCAAGAAAACTGGAGTGGGTTGCCATGCCCTCCACCATATGCAGAAATTAATGGACCATTAATAAGAAGCAATTATTCTTTAGAAATAATTCATGACTGCCAAAAACAAAATCAAGTGAAGTGGAAATTTAGGTGGGTGAGGAGGGGGGAAAAAGAGCAGGAACATGTTTCGCAGTAAGAAAACTGCAATTAGAATCAGAAATATTTTAAAGAGGGCTTTTTGTCTGAGGATATAACTAAATCTACTTCAATAATATTGGTTACCTAACTAAAGAAAATGAACAAAGTTTTGTTCATAACAGATACCTACATGAGCAAAACTTACCCACGTGCAAAGAAAGCTTCCAATGAAGGCTGTCATAATATTTCACCACAAATTGTCACCCCTGACTGGTGCTCAAGAGAACCGAACACACACAGTTAACAAGGTAGAGAAGTGCAAACTCTCCTAAAAGGAGACACTGCCCCCCTTCCCCCGCACAAGGACATTTGCCTCTCTAGTCCGTGGAATGCTGAAAGTGCAGGCCTAGGTGCTAAGGGAAGAGAACATAGGGCAATCTTGTGTGTGGGTGTGGTGGGAGGTATTTTTAAAAATAAGTGCGGCAGGAGAATCCTGTTTCACCCAGTTTACGATTCAGATGGTTATTTCCAGTTATGGGTACATATTAAAGTGCTGTTTTGAAACAAAGACACATAGTACTACTTAATAAAGGACTTTTGGTGTCTGGTGAAAAATTCAAGCTGTAGGGGCATTTCCTGCTCTGTATTTATTAATTTCAGGTATTTCTTTATGTCCTCCTCTCTCCTTCCTTCTGCTTATACAAAATATAGCAAAAATGAATATGAAAAGTGGGAGAGAAAGAGAAAAACAAGGGAAGGGATAAGAAGAAAGTGCATTTAATAGATCTACCATAGAAGTTGGGGTTGCACACTGGCTGACCTGCTAAACCAACAGTTAACTTGGTACCAAAGGCAAAACGAAGTCGCGAAGTCGTGTCCAACTCTTTGCGACCCCATGGACTGCAGTCCACCAGGCTCCTCCGTCCATGGGATTTTCCAGGCAAGAGTACTGGAGTGGGTTGCCATTTCCTTTTCCAGGGGATCTTCCCGACCCACGGATTGAACCCAGGTCTCCCGCATTGTAGGCAGATGCTTTTACCGTCTGAGCCACCAAAGACAGATCAATTGCTCAGGATGGGGACAACTTGGTCTGGGCAGGGACTTGTCCTGCAGGCCCTGAAAGCAAGTGTGGGTTACCTGGCCCTGCCCAGTAAGTTCCCCTAGAGCTAGTGCCAGCTTCACCACATCATCAAACCTAGGATACAGGAGGTGGCCTGGCCCCTGCATTCCCTGAAACTGTTCAATTACGTGGTCTCCACAGTTAAGGGGTGTGTCCTGTCAGTCAACCAGAACTTGGTGATCATAATCAGAGTGGCTTCTGTGAACAGGAGCTAGGAAGGCACAATGTTAGCCTTGGGGGGAATGGCCAGACCTGGCCTCACAGAGCCCACCCTGAAGAGGGGGTTCCCCACTGGACCTGACACTGAATGTGGAGTGTGCACGCTGGCTAATACCGCTCTCCTCCCACTGTTACATCAATATTATACCATGCTTTTCCATGATAACAGCCCAACATTTACCAGAAAGCCAAGCCTACTCCTTTTCCACACGTTGTGAATAATCCAAGACAATAATCCGTGTCAGGACCTTGGCACCTGCCCACACTGGGGAAAGCAAAAGCAGCCTCTCCCCTTGAGAGCCTGAGGGTCCAGGCAGGTTTTGCCTTATTGCAGGGGAGGCTGTTTTATCAAAGCATCTTTTCATTTCCACACAAGAGAGCTACGATAGGCTGAATACTATAGCATACATCCTGTTCTTCATGCGACACTCAATGCCATGGTGCCCTATGTGACCAACAGAACTTTCTGCCATGAGGGAAATGTTTTAGATCACCGTGTCCAATATGTGAGCCACTAGCCACAGTGACTACTGAGCATCTGAACTGTTGACTAGTCCATGTAGAGATGAGCTGGAAGTGTAAGGTCTTCCACTGGTTTTGGAACACTTGGTGCAAAGGACAGAATGTGAGATATTTCATTAATAATTCTTTATATTAATTACATGTTAAAATGACAATATTTTGGATATACTGAGTTAAATAGTTAAGGCTAACATTCTATTTGCATTAGCTAGCACCAACATATACTCAGTAGTTTTCTTTAAATTGTTCTTTAAATTGAATATTTTTTTCATATTGTACTTCATGCTGAAAATATTCATGAAATTAGTTTGATGTATTAGTTGTATTTTTATAACACAAGGAAAGAATCCACAGGACTATTAATCTAAAACTGAGAAGATAAATTTGTCCACATGTAATCTAAATCATCTTGTGTATCACACCCTTTGGGAAATGCTGGTCCAGGGCAAAACTACTCAGAGTGTGGCCTATGGACAGATGCCAGACTCCTTATGGTTCATTATTGTACACAGTACGATATAAATTGAAAGCACATATTTAGAAACATTTGTAGTTATTTGACAAAGCAATCTGATACCCATTGATATCCTGGAATCTGGCAAACAAGAGATTCTGTTAAATGAAGCTTCTCTCTAAGCATTTTTGTTGATACAATTTTTGCTGTAGTTCTAAGAAATGAAGGTCATCATCAACTTTATACAGAAAAGTAACTGTGTACTATAAAAAAGGCACACAAAATCTTCATAAAATGTGTATCAACAGTACTAAGCTAGATCTTGAGTAGGGTACAGAAAATGTGGGAGGCATGGCCCATGCACAAAAGGAGTTTGTTATAATCTATCTGGAATAGAACAGAGGCATGGAGATTAAAAATACTTAACTCCAGAGTCAAACACACTTGGGTTTGAGCCCTGGCTTGCCACTTAATGTGTGACCTTGACCAACTTATTTAAACTTCTTTTTTTGCTGAGTCTCGTGGCTTGCAGGATCGTAGTTCCATGACTAGGGATCAAACCCAGGCCCTGGCAGTGAATGCACCAAGTCAAGGAATTCCCTTACTTAACATCTCAATTTCAAGGTACTTACCTGTTACAGTTGAGAACCTCTAGAAAAGGAGATTCCTCCTCTTCCATTAGGTGCTTACCACACATTACCTCAAGAGGTGGAGTATATTTCCCCTCCCCTTGAATCTGGGCTGGCTCTGTGAACTTGCTTTGACCACCAAATGCAGCAGAAAGGACATTCTAGGACCTTCAAGTTTGGGCCATAAGAAAAGTGGCAACTTGTGGTTCCCTGCTCTTGACACACAGCTGCCAAACCAGGAAATACCATCATAAGCATCATCATACCACCTGCCCTGTGAGTGCTTACTATGCTGAGCACATTATGAGTTCTATCTTGTTAAATCTCCCAACAAAGACCATCAGACTACTGACCAGCATCCACCCCATCTCTCACCTACCTGATTCAGCCCTGAAATTCCTTCTGTTGTGTAAGTCAATCAGTACAGCTAATACAGAAGGCAAAATGTCACTGTGGAGAACAGTATGGAGAGTCCTTAAAAAAACTAGGAATGGATTCTTTACCAGCTGAGCTACCAAGGAAGCCCAAAACTACCATATGACCCAACAATCCTATTACTGGGCATATAGTCTGAGGAAACCATAACTGAAAAAGACACGTGTACCCCAATGTTCATTGCAACACTATTTACAATAGCCAGGACATGGAAGCAACCTAGATGCCTGTCAACAGATGAATGGATAAAGAAGTTGTGGTACATATATACAATGGAATATTACTCCGCCATAAAAAAAGAATGCATTTGAATCAGTTCTAATGAGGTGGATGAACCTAGAGCCTGTTATACAGAGTGGCATCATAAAAAGAAAAACAAATATTATATATTAATGCATATATGTGGAATCTAGAAAGATGGTACTGATGAACCTATATGGGCAGCAATGGAAATGCAGACGTAGAGAACAGACTTGTAGCACAGTGGGGGAAGGAGAGGGTGGGACGAATTGAGAGAGAAGCATGGAAACATATATATTAACATACATAAAATAGATAGCCAATAGGAATTTGCCGTATGATGTAGGGAGCTCAACCT
Organism: Cervus canadensis; assembly: GCF_019320065.1. NCBI lineage: Eukaryota > Metazoa > Chordata > Mammalia > Artiodactyla > Cervidae > Cervus > Cervus canadensis. The sequence goes on from NC_057419.1 coordinate 23,248,210, forward strand.
GGTACTCTGTGACAACCTAGAGGAGTAGGAGGGAGGTTCCAGAGGGAGGAGACGTATGTATATCTATGGCTGATTCATGTTGATATATGGGAGAAATGAACACAATATTGTAAAGGAATTATCCTTCAATTAAAAATAAATAAATTTTCAAAAAGAAGATAAAATGTTCTTTCAAAAACTGAACCATTCCAGAAGATGGGGCATCTGAATGACAGGAAAATATCCTTTAATTTTGGAGAGGAAAGGGGGTTAGGGACAGAAATGAAAGACTTTAACTAGTTGTGTCACCAGGCTCAGGACATCAAAAAAAATAAACAGTTTATAGTCAGACAGGCTTTCAGGAATCTGCCCTGAAGGTTCTGCCAAGTCCAAGTCCACCAGTGCTGTCACTCAACAAAGCCAGAAGCCCCAGACCAAATGCAACTTTGTCTCTTTGTCTCCTGACCTAGGGGAGTGGGAATGTCTTTCTCAAGGCCAAAGGGACTCATGATGTTAGAACACGTGCACAAGCTCAACTCATTCCTCTTAGGTTCAAACAATTTTAGTATTAGAGTGGTCAAGAATGGTTATAGGGAATTTCCTGTGGGTCCAGTGGTTAGGGCTCTGCGATTTCATTACCAAGGGGTTCAATCCCTGGCTGGGGAACTAAGATCCCACAAGCTGCGTGGCTGGACAATTAAAAAAAAAGTTTCAAATACAACTTTGAGAGAGGATGAAGAACTCTGAATTTCTTGGGGCCGGACTCTCAAACTTTCAAACTTGGTCCCACCCTACTGTGGCCCCCAGGGGAGTCTCTCCTGAACTTCCAGTTTGCACCCTTCCATTCTCCTAATCTGGGTGGGAGGTGAGCAGGGAACTTCATCTCAGTTCAGTTCAGTTGCTCAGTCGTGTCCAACTCTTTGCGACCCCATGGACTGCAGCACACCAGGCTTCCCTGTCCATCACCAATTCCCGGAGCTTACTCAAACTTGTCCATTGAGTCGGTGATGCCATCCTACCATCTCATCCTCTGTCATCCCCTTCTCCCGCCTTCACTCTTTCCCAGCACCTGGGTCTTTTCTAGTGAGTCAGTTCTTCGCATCAGGTGGCCAAAGTTTTGGAGTTTCAGCTTCAACATCAGTCCTTCCAATGAATATTCAGGACTAATTTCCTTTAGTATGGAATGGTTGGATCTCCTTGCTGTCCAAGGGACTCTCACCTCAAAGCAATTCCCTTCTGATCAGGGAACTATGGGCAAATGAATTCAACTTAGGAAACAGTATTTACCTGCAGAAAGCACTGGAAAGCTCAACATGTTCTGTAATTCCACTATACCAATCTCCTCCACCGACATACTCCTTCAATCCGACTTGTGAGTATCTACTCAACCCAGTGGAGCTGCTCCCAGCCTAATGCAATTGTTGAACATCAATTACAGACCTACTGTGTGCAAAAACTTTGAGGATGAGTAGGATGACCATAGAGCCACTCTTTGCACCAGGTGGCACTGTGGGAGGTACCTGTAACCTGGACCCAGGCCTTACTCTCAAGCTGATCATCTAATAGAAGGGACACTGTATGACTAGCTCGAGCATTTACTATGTCAAGCGCTGCTTTACAGCTACTAATTCCTTCATCTTCAAAGCAGTTCTTCTATTCCTTCCCCCCACCACAGTGTTCTTACACCCATTTTAAAGGTGAGAAAACTGAAGCTCAACAATGTCTCTGCAGGTGAGAAAGCAGGAAGAGGAGATATGGCATTCACACCCAGGCAGTCAGGGCTCTCTTCACAGTGGGCCCCCAAAGAACATCTGCTGAGAGGAGCTGGAAGGTTAATGTCATCACATGGGCAGAATAAGAAGAGTGCTTTCCTGCAGGTGCTACAGGCACAAAAAAAGACGAAGTTCCTTAATTCAGACTGAGAGGGGCCTAGAGGAAGTGAATGCCAACGGGAAAAGTGGAGAAGGGCGCCATTTCAGACTGAGGGGAGCAGAGGACCTGTGTGACACCAAGGCAGTCTGACAGACTCTGGTGACAGTCCTCTTCCTGCCTTCTAAAGGTACTTAAGCAGATTCAAGCAACAGGTGCTTGCACCTCATTCCTTATATCATGCACATAACAAAAGCACTAAAGAGAACAGTACTCTGGTAATTTCCATCCAAGGGTGTAGGTAAAGGGAAAGAAAGAAAGCATTACTGGGGGATAATAGGGAAAAATGCACAGGATTTCAATATTAGAAGAACCTGCTGCTAGAGGAAACAACCAGAAAGGTATTCCCATGAGACCTTCTCCCAGGAAAACCACTTGCCGGCCCATACCCCCCCACTATGAAATTGTCTGAGAGCCTAAACATCTCTGGAATTTGTCTTTTCTGACCCTCAAAGCACTCAGCACAAACTTAGGAACAATGGTTGACCCTCAAGAAATGCAGGCTGAATCTCTTCAGGAACAGGTCCCAAATGATAAAGCCTTGGATGGCCAAGAATAATCACTATCAGGATGGATAATCATAAAAACCTCAATCATCAAGACTCCTCTGAGGATGACATTATTTTTCAAAATACCTAGCCTCACAAAACCTGCTTTAAAAGAGCAAACCCTTCTACTACCTGACACCTAAATTGAATACTCCAATTTTTCCACACCAACCCTAATAATGTACATGGAAGTTTATTAAATATTTTATCTTTTAAAAAATCTTTTGTTTGGGGCCGCACCGGGTGGCTTGCAGGATCTTAGTTCCCTGACCAGGGATCAAACTCCTCCCCCCTGCAATGGAAGGGAGGAGTCTTAGCCTCTGGACCGCCTGGGAAGTCCCTGAAATATTTTAAACCTTCACAGAACGTGTCTTTCCGTATTTCTGTTGTCAAATGAAGGAATATAGCTTTAAGCTATTTTTTACAATAAAAGTTTTCAACTAGAACTTAATAAGAATGGTACCCTTATTTGTTGTTGTTTAGTCGCGAGGTCGTGTCCGACTCTTCGCGACTCCATGGACTGTAGCCCGCTAGGCTCCTCTGTCCATGGGATTTCTCTTATTAAGTGCCTTCAAATAAAATAAAATACCACAGATAAATTTCAGGCCCAACCATACAGCTCCACCTTGACTCTACAACATCAAAACTACCTAGTTATTTAAACTCTCAACCGAATTAAAATGTGAATTTTAACAACCTTCCTTTCCCAATGTTTTATTCTATTAGGTTCCCCTCCCCCAACCTGGTTCTAACGGATGGGTAGGTTTTGGGTTCTTTCCTAGCAGATGCGACCGAGTTTCTCAAGCAAAAAAGACGAAAACAGAAGTACGTGTTTATAGTATTTATATCACAATCCTGTGATAATTGTTAAATTCTGCCTTTCAAAATATGCATGATGAAAAACGCAAACCGGGCAAGATTTAAGCCACCCCCTCCTTCTCTAAATGATACAAATGAAGGCCCAATAAAAAAAAAATACCACTTCCCCCATGAAAATCTTGTTTTAAGTGATTCAATAACATTTCCTTTGATTTCCTTCCCTTCCTTGGTACACCTTACATAAAACACGCAGATCTTCACGATGTGATAAATCTCCAAATCCTTTACTTAAGATCGGCGCGTTTTTGTGGGAAGCATGCTATACTGCGGTAAAAACACGTCTTAAAAATAGCTCCCATTAACTTAAAAAAAAAAAAAAAAGATGCTGTCAGGAAAAACATGAAATCGGTTTCCACGTCGCTTACACCTCCGCACTACCTGCAACCACTTTACAGAACGTTAAAAGACGCGAGACTAGCTTATCGAAAATTCCGTCAAATGTCCTCAAAATCTCTGCCCGCTTCGCTCGTTTGTGGGCAGCCAATACGGGGACCGTGCCTCCTCAGCTCCCAGCAGCTGCAGCCCCGAGGGTCGGGGGCTCATCTGCCGCGCGGCCCCGTCAGACCCCGGGGCAGTGTACCCGCGGCCTCGGTGAGCGCGAGCGGGCGGCAGGGGAACCCGGCTGGGGGCTCGCACCTGGCCGCTCCACCGGCGGGTGACGCGCGGGTTCGGCCCCCCGGGGACGCCGCGAAGCACCGAGCTGGGCTGCCACTCGCGCTCGACGCCCGAGACGCAGAGTGGGCGGGCGCGCAGGCCCGGGCGACCCCCGGCGCCGGCTCGGCCGAGCCCGGTGCCCCCCATGCCGGCTGCTCCAGGAGACTGGGCCAGACACTCGGGGCCCCTAGGGCATCACGCATGGCCTCTGCCGCCACCCCTCAAACCAAGCACACCTGTCACCCACCCTGAGCCTCCCCCCAATGGCACCCACTCACTCAGGTCACCCGAGAGGGGGTGTCCCCTGTCAGCGGCGCTGTGAGGGGCGCGGCCTTGGGACCCCGCGCCCAGACGACTCCAGGCAGAGCAGAGGATGTGAGCCCCGCTCCGCGCCCCGCCTCCCACACCATGCTCTCCACAGCCTCTGCCGGCGGGCCCGCCCCGCCCCCCTCGGGGGCCTGAGGCGCCCACGCGCCCGCCTCAGCCGAGAGCCCCCTACCTGAAGGCCGGTGGTTGGGCGGTGAGATCCTCACCGCGCCCGGTTCGGCCATCTTCCCAGGAAGCGGAGGGGCCCGCGTAGCCCCCTCCGTCCCGGCTGCCGCCGCGCAGCAGACGCCGTGCTCCATCGGGATGCCGAGGCTGCACAGGCGCACTGCCCCTGCCGCCGCGCTGTGGAACCCGCGCGCGTCCCCCCCACGACGTGCACGTGCGATGTGCGCACAGGTTCTCAAGCTGCGCATGCGTACCGCGTCCACACGCGAGGTGCACACGGGTCCTCCCGCAGCAGGCGCGTACCTCATGCACTTAGCAATATGCACAGCCACTCTCACGCATCACGCCTACACGGCATGCACATGCAATGTGCACACTGGTTCTCACAGAGCTCCCACACACCGCGTGCGCGTTCGAGGTGTACACTGGTCTTCACAGCGTGAAAGAACACACTGCATGGACACCGTTCCCCATACGGTGCTTACACACAGCAGGCAGCGTACACATCCCAGTGTAAACACACATCCTCACACAGTGTACACACTCAGTGTTATACACAGGGAATGCGGTTTCTCGCAGCATGCACTCACATCCTCACTCAGTTTGCAAACAGTGCACACACACCTGCCCACCCAGCATGCACACGTTCTCACACACCGTGCATTCAAATCCTCACACGGCTCACATTAAGTTCACACACACTAGGCAACCACATACTTAGAGCTGCAGCTCTGGCAACAGGTCCTAGCAGGGCCTCGGGCAGGTGCCACTTGGCCCATGCCATGTGTGCAGACGTCTCCCTTCAAGCACAGGCGCGCAGGGGCGGCAGGAGCTAGGTCCTCCCTCACTGCAGTCAGACTTGCAGCTAACCAGAGGACTCCGGGACGGCAGCTGGGTGAACCTTCAAGGAAGAGCAGAGGTATGTAGTCTGCCTTCCAACTGTGCCCCTACTCCCTGTTGACTCCACTTGAGGACTACTCAATGGTTCCTTCCTTACAGGAGCACAAATAATGCACACAGGTACCTGTAACAGTGTCTGCCTGCAACGCAGGAGGACCCAGGTTCGATCCTTGGGAATATCCTCCGGAGTAGGGAATGGCAACCCACTCCAGTATTCTAGCCTGGAGAATCCCAAGGACAGAGGAGCCTGGCGGGCTACAGTAGTCTGTGGGGTCGTAGAGTTGGACAAGACTGAGCGACTAACCGGAGAAGGCAATGGCACCCCACTCCAGTACTCTTGCCTGGAAAATCCCATGGATGGAGGAGCCTGGTAGGCTACAGTCCGTGGGGTTGCTAAGAGTGGGACACGACTGAGCGACTTCACTTTCACTTTTCACTTTCATGCACTGGAGAAGGAAATGGCAACCCACTCCAGTGTTCTTGCCTGGAGAATCCCAGGGATGGGGGAGCCTGGTGGGCTGTCTATGGGGTCGCACAGAGTCGGACACGACTGAAGCGACTTAGCAGCAGCAGCAGCAGCAGCAGAGCGACTAACAAACACTAGTACTACTAGACAAATCTCTGCAAGGAGAACATTTCTGCTGCAGCGTTCTCTGCTGGATGGTGACCAGCCCCCAGATTTTAACTTTCACCCCTCGCGGAAAAATGCATGATTTAAAAAAGAGCAACAGAGCTGAATGGGGGTGGGGTGGAATGGCGGGGTATGTGATGATGATGAAAACGTTCTACAATTAATTACATTATGGTGATGGTTGACTCTTTTAAGTGTACAAAAACCTCTGTACATTTTAAATGGGTGAAGTTTATAGTGTGTCAATTATACAAAACACAAAACCCTGACAAGTTGAAACCCTCAGTAACTTATCGCTGGGTTCTTAGTGATAAGCTTGGAGAGTCCCTCTGTTGGCACAAAAATGTGATGAACGTTTTCCTAACACCCCCGAAGGTGTGCTGGGTGTAGGGTGCAACTATGGTGAGATAGCCAGGAGTTTAAATACAAATGGGCAGCAAAGTGGGCAAGCTGGGGCTGGTCCCTTGGCTGTAATGAAAAGTGTTCCTAACCCAGTAAGATTAAAACAAGTTAATTAGGGCACTGGAGCTGTTTTTTTCTTCTTCTTCTTCTTCTTACAGTGGAAGGATGGAGTCTTAACCATTGGACCACCAGGGAATTCCTCAAACACCTTGAAATCTGTTAAACCACCTAGTATGTTAGTTAATGCAGCAGTTCTCATTTTTTTTTTTTTGCCTCGAGCCCCTTTACAGTAGGGGTTGGCAAACTACAGCCCATGGGCCAAATGTAGCCCACTTTTACTTTTAATAAAGTTTTACTGGAATATAGCCACTGTCATTTTTTTACATCTTGTCTCAGGCTGCTTTTGTGAAACACCCACAGAGCTTAGTTGTAACACAGATCATAGAGCCTACAAAACTTAAAAATTTTTTTTGGTCCTTTAGTAAAACCTGACTAATTCCTACTTTACACCTAAAATTAAGAATCCCAAAGAACTTCTCTATCTGCTGATGCTGGTGGATATTTTCCAAAACTGTTTTTACCTGAAAGCGCCCGTGTTAATATTACAACACTGTCAGTTTTCTTTGAAGTAAGTTCACTTGGGGGAATATTTATGTTAGAAAATTTTTAGATTTGTTCCTTTTAACAATAAACCTAAATTTTAACATAAATAACATCTCTTTATTGTCCGGCTTAACTGAAAATTGAGTCTCATATCTGCTTTTGTATTCAATGTATTACAGTAGGTTGTTTAAACACACGAAGAAAATCTAGCCTCTATGTCCTTGGAAAAGAGAGAAATAGTTTTCCAGGTAAGAATGTTCTTGATACTACACCCAATCTTGACAAATGGTAACTTCAAGTTAGTTGCAATGCAGAATCTGACACAGATTTTTCATACTAGTACACTAAAATACAATCATTTAGAAAATACTACTTGACTCTGCTACAATCTTCCAAATGTCAACACATTTCATTCTATGATATTAAAAGTCACATCCATTACTACCACCACTGACCTCTTTACTGTGAAGCTGTCAAGCTAACGGTGGCAGTTATCAATTTTCCCCAACTCTTTTTCACTTAAAACTCAAATTTTATCACCTCCAACAAATGTTGTGTTTTCCTTGAAGTGACAGGGTCATTTCTTTCATTTTCGAGAAAATGCTGACCACGAACCCATTTCAATAACCAGTTTGTTAGTTGTTCAAGTAAAAATGGTATTCCATGAAAAATGATGGCTGGTTCAGTTTGCAACTCAATAATCACACAGTTTTTCCCTGAGACAACTATTGTACTTCACAGCACACTTACCTATTAACTATTAAAAAGATGCGTACTCAAGGATGGAATCTAACAATATTAATCATTTTACTGCACATTAGAGACACTTTTAAACTTGCTTTTTAAAAGAAAATTGTCAGTTTCTACATTTGCTTTCGGAAGGTAAACTGTCAAGTTTAAAGTCTTGATTCTTCTCAGATTTCTGAGCTATTTAAAACATAAATATGTATTAAACTTTATCAAATTCGCAAAAAGTCAACTAATTCTATATCTGAGTCTGGTGGATCAAATCAGCAATGAGACCTTACTCAGATTTTGTCTTCACTTTTTGATCTTCCATCAGGTTGTGAACCAAAGCCTGGATTGCAACAGAAAAGACTGGCTTTATAAAACTGAGAAAGTTGACCAGAGAATAAGTATCTACTTCACCTATGTCTCTGCACCTATGTCACTGGACCTATAAAATAAGGTCCAGTGAATGGGATTCTGGGAATTTGAGATCATTCTGGGCAAATGACCTACGGTTAGAAAATGTCTTCAGTAGAGGTTTGTAACAAATTCACTTGCCCAGAAAATCCTGTATCTGGAGTCTGACCAAATGGATTCATTCAAATCAAACAACCAAAAACACAGAAATAAAAAAGCAGGTAATGTATATATTTCCCTCATACATCACAGATTTTTTTAAATCAAAATTTTAATGATCATGTTAAAAAAAAAAAGAATGATCATGAATAAAGTTTAAAACATCATAGACAGTTTAAAAACAATCAACTTCATACGACATTGAAAGTTATTTCATATTTTATTTCTAATTGCAATAGTTTGCATCTGATTCCAGACAATGGGAATCATAATTCCAAACAATGGGAAAAGAAACCTCCAAATCAGTACTAATTAGCTGTCATGAATCTATAGTAAGAGACTGATTTAAGACTTAAGAATGAAATATGACCAGAGCTTATCAACATTACTAAACTTTTCTCTAAAGAAATATAGAGCAAGTTAGTATTTTGCAAAATATCTTTCTTTAGGCAATTTAGAAAATTCCATGTTAGTCTTATGCTGAATTAAATGAGGGTGGTAGCAATTATTTTAAATACTGTGTTGACATAAATATACAAATGTATTCTACACACTTCTTTTATTATAGGAACCAAAAGACTGCAAGTAAGCTTTCCTTTCGGCGGCTCGCGGCGGCAAGATGGCCGTGCAAATTTCCAAGAGGAAGTTTGTCGCTGATGGCATCTTCAAAGCTGAACTGAATGAGTTTCTCACTCGGGAGCTGGCTGAAGATGGGTACTCCGGAGTTGAGGTCCGAGTTACACCAACCAGGACAGAAATCATTATCTTGGCCACCAGGACACAGAATGTACTTGGTGAGAAGGGCCGGCGGATCCGGGAGTTGACTGCTGTGGTTCAGAAGAGATTTGGCTTCCCTGAAGGCAGTGTAGAGCTTTACGCTGAAAAGGTAGCCACAAGAGGACTGTGTGCCATTGCCCAGGCAGAATCTCTGCGTTACAAGCTCCTAGGAGGTCTTGCTGTGCGGAGGGCCTGCTACGGTGTGCTGCGGTTCATCATGGAGAGTGGGGCCAAAGGCTGCGAGGTCGTGGTGTCTGGGAAACTTCGAGGACAGAGGGCTAAATCCATGAAGTTTGTGGATGGCCTCATGATCCACAGTGGGGACCCTGTTAACTACTATGTTGACACTGCTGTGCGCCATGTGCTGCTCAGACAGGGTGTGCTGGGCATCAAGGTAAAGATCATGCTGCCTTGGGACCCAACTGGTAAGATTGGCCCTAAGAAACCTCTGCCTGATCATGTGAGCATTGTGGAACCCAAAGATGAAATACTACCCACCACCCCCATCTCTGAACAGAAGGGTGGGAAGCCAGAGCCGCCTGCCATGCCCCAGCCGGTACCCACAGCATAATAGGTCTCCTTGGCTGCTGGTTCTGGAATCTGAATGTTGCTCTGCAAAGACCTTTAATAAAATCTTTCTAAAAGACGAAAAAAAAAAAAGACTGCAAGTAAAAAATGATAAATTGAGAATATAAAAGGCATGCATATACCTTATACAGTCCTAGATATCAAGTGAATGGTGGCAGACACTGCTCTAAGTGCATCACACATATGAATACGTTATTAATCCTCCCAATAATGCTACTTCTGCAGGTACTGTTATCTCTCATCTTACAGAGGGAGGGCCCTGAAGCTCAGACAAGCTGGAGAAGGTATGTGAGGTCACCTGCAGGTAAAGGGCAGAGTGGGGGCTGGGGCACAGGCTCTTCACTTATCACAAGGCCTCCTAAGCACAAGGCGGCTGTGGAGGAAGAGAAGATACAGTCCAACACACTCTCCAAATTCCTAAGAGTGTCTTATCACACTTACAAGACTTAATTTTTTTTCTAGACAGGAAGAAAAATGCAAGAATGCTACTTTAAGGTAAATAAAAATATACCAAGTGGTATGCAAAAGTTCACGGGAGTCCAAACTGTATAAATGAAACTTCCCCTTAGTAATAAGCAGGATAGAGATCTAAACATCTCATACCAAAACAAATCTTTTAAATTTAATCTTTATGATTGTCAGGGAACATAAAGAACTTACTTTTCATTTCACTGTCAAGCCACACAATACTGGATGTTGTTAAATCTGTATGCAATAAAGTATAAATCCAGCTAGGTATTTTATTTGAAACATGCTTTTATCTATTTGATTTCTCACTTGCTCTGAGGTCAGTACTTATAGCAGTTTGTATCTATTCAAGTTGTTATGCAACAGCCTATATTTTATATTTACAGGAAAGATGAGATTACGTTAAGCTGTAAGTCACTATGAGTTTTGTAAGCAACTATGTTTATAGCCACAATTCCATGGATGTGGTGAGTAAACCAATGGCCATTTCCTTAATAAAATACAAGAATTTTCATCATGCAGTTTATAGGCTCCTTAAGAGGTGGTCTTTTTGTGAAGCTGGATGTTCAAGACAGACTCAACAATTAATTCTGGGCAAGTCTTTTTTTTTTACACAAACATTTGGTTTGGTTCTTTAACCACCTTAGTAACACGACTTTTATTTATACTCTAACTGGAATAAACACAGTGTAGAAAAACACAAGCCTGTCAAACTCAATAGTGATAACTATTACACCCTCTGCAGTAAGAATCATTATTCTTGGATTTCAAACACTTTATTTTCTTTCAGGGCACACCTTATAGCACTGTATTATAGGAATCAAACAGCATAACAAAAAAATTTTTTTCTTAACGACCACTTCCATTCCAAATTCATGTGAAATATAATCCAATCAGTGAAACTAATTTTTTACATTAAAGACAATCAAATAAAATAATTCCTCCAACTAGTGTTGCATATGAACTACGAGTTTACCTCAACTATTTTAATCAACGTGATTTGAGATCTTCTAGAGTGCAACAGCACCAGATGGGACTGTTACTACCTAGGCAAGAAAAAGTCACCTGTGAACACAAGAATTAGTGTCGTATTTGTAATTTGAAAATAATATTTAGACAGACCATTTGTTAGAGGAAGTTAAGTAGAAAAACCAATGTTGGAGTTGGACCACCCCTACCATGAACTGTAGCACAGATGCAGGGTCAAAACATTCTTGGTAAAATAATGTGAAGGAAAGATCTACATATGGCACAAATTTAGCAAAGCACTTTTATGTACAGAAGCCTAAATATCTTAGGAGGTTTAGATTACTGATGATGATGATCACAAAGTCAAATTTTTCAAAACTGGTTCCTTACAAGTGTGGAAAGCTACAAGAAGGACTTCTTTTATAGTATAAAAGGACTTCCTTTATATGATTTCTATGTAGCTAGTGAGGTCTAGGTCCTGCCCTTAATTTCATCTTACTAGAAGTGATAATAGAAAACTAAGTAACACAGGGTAAATCTAAATTGTCAATAAAATACAAGCAAAAACACCTGTGCACATAATAAAATACATCCTAAACACAAAGTAAGGGTTTAATATTCTCTACAGCACAATACTGACTTTATTATATTTCTCCCTTGTATGCAGCTCTTCCATTCAGAAACTGGAGACCATCTTTTCATTTCATTGTTATGCCTTCCTCTTTTCCCAGCTTAGAGATACTTTCCAAAAGGCTTAATTTGTACAAGCAGTTATGAAGTTAAATTTTCATTTACACCTAAGTGTTTATAAAGTGCTCAAAATTCCAGCTTACACATATATGACTTCTGAAAATAAAACTTTTTGAACATTATCTTTTTGTTTTGCAAAAGTATTCTACATAGCATGTGATCACAGTCTTTTGTTGTTTGGGAAATCATCCATGAACAGTAAGTTAAGAAAAAATAAGTTGCTAACTATATCAATGTCTCCAATGTTAAGATAACTGGGTGCCACCTAGTGTTTGATTTCTGCAACTACTAACTCTATAAATTCAAAATTGCTATTAAAACCCGGGTTCTAAAAACTGCACTTTGGAAATGCCTTTTTTGTTGACAGGCTTACAGTGGCAAAATAAGATCATGAAAAAAAAGTATATGATATCAAAGTTAGTATAAAAATAGCCAAATGCTACTTAAATATGAAAAACAGAACAATCATTTTTTACTTCAAATGAAGATTTCTGCTTCCCTTAAATTGTACCAAAATCTTAAGGGAACTAGGTAACTGGAATATATAAAAATTCACTGTACAGTCAACAGGTAAGTCAAAACTAGGGCTTAATTATAGTTTATAATGAGTGTATACGGCAAGTGGTTTATTCGAAACATCCATTTACTTATTATTGGAAGTGGTCAAAGTGGCAAAGGCAGTAATGCATTTTTTCCCTTTTTGAAAGCTCCATTATACCAAAATAACAAAGTGGCCTTAAAATTTCACTTAAGAGAATTCAGCATTACCAGTTTTTAAAGAAATACCTTAGAAAGAAATCAGTCTGCTCTAGCAAATTGCAATGCTCATGAACTTTTATTTAACGAGTCACAGTCAAAATCCAAACTGTTGAACAATCTTCAGAGAAAACTGGAATGTGCAAGGCTGAGTCCGCCGCTTTAGATCTGGAAGAAAAAAAAATCAAACCAAAAGAATTTTTATATTCCAACAGTCTATCTCATGTAAGGGGCACATGCACCCTCTTTAGACTATCTGGGAAACAAATTCAGTTTGAAGAGGAAATTCTGTACACTAGGATTTTCTCAATTCTGGTCTGCTGCTAGTGAATCTTTACAAATTCCTTCAGAATGCTATATACAATGCAGAATATTATCTATAAAGATTAGTGTCTACTTCCCTTCATCCTAGTGACTAGAAATTTATCTTGGGGGTGGGAGCAGACACAAGGAGTGTTACTTCCTTAAGAAAGGGCCAAGTGTGATACCAAATTCTCCTACCAGTCAACCTGGTTATAGAGGTGAAGGCAAGAACACACAGAAACCATTTGGAGAAACACCTTGGGAAAGAAGTAGTGTTCTCAGGTGATAAAGCAACACTTAGAAAATGTACAAGCCAACTCAAATTACTTTAATAACTACTGTCTTTAAAATACAGTACTGTATATTTAAAAATTCATAACTGTAAAAACAGACTGGGGATATGTGCTCAAATTTTAAGTCATGGTGCATTCTAAATGGTTTGGAGATACATCAAAATATGTAAGATGGACTGACAGATGAATAAAGGTATAGACAGAAATGTGATAAACCAAGTATAGAAATATGTTAATTATAGAATCTTGGTGGTAGGTATCACTTAACTCAGTCTTCCTCAAAACCAGTCTTTGCTTTTTTTTGTGGTTGGGGAGGCGGGGGTGTGTGTGGGGGGGTGGCGGTGGGGGGCTGTGCCACAAAGCTTGTGGGATCTTAGCTCCCTGACCAGGGGTCAAACCCAGGCTGTCAGCAGTGAAAGCACAGAGTCCTAACCACTGGCAATCCAGGGAGTCCCTTTAACAGGGCTTTTAATGTTATGTTGTAATTCCAATGCTTCATACCAAACTGGTTCAAACAAGATAATTCTTCTAATATACTAGTTTCAATTAAGAGAAGGCATGTTTGTACAACAGAGGGAATATAGCTATTTATATTAATAATAACTATAAACAGACTATAACCTTTCAAAATTGTGAATCCGTATATTGTACATTTGTAACATATAATATTGTACATCAACTATATCTCAATTAATAAAAGAAAAGGCCTGTTTCTTTGATAAAATCTTATTTCTCACAACTCTCTCTCTAGATACTCTTAATTTAAACAAGATTCCAATGCCTAGCATCCATACTGCCAAAGCAAATACTGATCTTTTCAGGAAGAAGTATTGAAAAAGATTATAAAATCCTCATAAGCACAAACAATTTGACTAGCACAAACGAAAGTTGAGAAACACAAGGTGCGTCAACTTACATCATCAATGTCTTCATCATCATCTCCGATGTCATCAAACTGGATCTCATCATCATCTCCAGGACCGAATGTATCAGTTTCATTGATTTTAGCTTAAGAAACAATAACAAATATAGCCATATAATATAGCCAAGATGGTAGCAAAAATGAATTAAATTGCCCACTGAAAGCAGTAGTTGGGTATCAAACGTTGAACTATACAAGTCAAACTTTTAATCTGTTTCATTATCAAAAATATCCTCATAACATCTACCTAACAACCCTAGTATATAGAACACTATTTCACACAACAACATCTCTAAGTCAAGATGGAAATAGTTTTCTTTTGTTCACAAAGGTATTTTTGGTGAGGCTGGCTCCAATTAAACAAACTCTAAACTATTACAACTTCCAGCTACACTTCAAAAAAGGTAGCACATGTTAACAACCCAGAAATTATCAAACACATCAATCAGAAAAATTTGGTTATATCATGCTTATCCCTTAATAACGGAAATGAACCAGGAAGTCCTAGTCCTATTCCCAGATATATTAGTACTTCCTAGATTGGAAATGCGAAGTAAATAATTACAGCAGGATTTTTACACCTAAGTAAAATTACAGTTTTCTTGGTAATATGCAACAACCAAAATACAGTCCAGGGCTCAAAAAGGATAAATCCTCACCAAAAGTATAGTTACTAGAAACAGAGTCTCAGTTACTTTCTTCTTAAGGTGTCTAGTAATATGAAGTGAAGGTAGGCATACTTGGAATGAATCACAAAGACAAAACTAAAGATGCAAAATCCAAAAATTCTATCAAAAAATTCCTTCATCTAAATCATCAAGGATTAACAGCATATTAACAGGTTAATATAATAACTCAGACATTACCATGTTCTGGAAGCTCGCCGTACGCCTTCAGACTTCTAGCCTCATCTGCATTGTATTTTAGAATCACATCAGCTTTATTATCCTTAAAAAGAGACACATAATGTTTACAAATAATTATGCCAAAATACTATCCATTAATTTCATAAATTAGTTGCAAACTGGATAAAAAAATAAAATCTCACTGTTGTGCTATTAAACTCTTCTTTTTCTAAAATTTTAAAGTTTTCTCCTACCCTCTGAAAAACATCCTTGGGTTTAAGTCAGTCTGAAGAATCTTGCACACTTAAGTGAATAATGATCAACAAGCTTAGGGAAGACATTTATAGATTTCACTTCAAAAGAAGCAGAACTGTGCAGACACAATTTCTTATTTAGTTATCCTCTGGTTAGAAGTCTTTTGAAAAATAAAAATTCACTGGGACCATAATTTATAGGTGATTAAACACTAATTCAAAAACTGAGACTGGGATAATGACCTAAGGGAATTATACCTTTCCATAATCAGTGGTTCTTAGTATACAAATCCATGAGAATCTCTTGTGGAGCTTTTATGTCTATGCTCGGTTGTTTCTGACTCTTTGTGATCCCATGGACTGTAGCCCACCAGGCTCCCCTGTCCATGGAACTCTCTAGTCAAGATTACTGGAGTCAGTTGTCATTTCCTCCTCCAGGTGAGCTTCCCAATCCAGGGATCTAACCCATGTCTCGGCAAGCAGATTCTTTACCACTAACGCTACCTGGGTGGAGCTTTTATATCTCCTGATAAATTAGGAGTCGTGGAATGAAGCCCATGAGAGTGTATTTGTAAAATACATGGCTATTTCTGATGGAAGTGTCCCACTGAAAATGAATACTTCATAACATTCACACTTCTCCATCTGAAAAGAATCTGACTTAATTAAGGAAGAAAAACAGGTTGAAGCTGATTGTTTCAACTTCAAAAAAATTTTTGGACCTGAAAGCAGGTCCAAAGAAAGGCAGGAAAGTGATCACAGTGATCCAAGAATGGTGTGATTCAGGACCAGCACTTCTCAAAAAGCAGTATGTACAGAAGTCCAAGGGGATTCTGGTTAAAGCACACATTCTGATTGAGGCGGCCTGGGGTGGGGTCCAAGAATCTGCATTTCTAACAAGTAACTGAAAGCTAGTGATGCTACTGGCCCCTGTACCACCCTCTGTGGCAGGGGCATAAAAGAGGGATCATGGGAAATTAAGAACCAGAACATTTATTGTGGCTGTCATTTTAGAGTATCAATATGAATGCTACCCAGGTGGCACTAGTGGTAAAGGACCCACCTGCCAATGCAGGAGACTTAAAGATACTTGGGTTTGACCCCTGGAGGAGGGCATGGCAACCCACTCCAGTATTCCTGCCCAGAGAAGCTCATGGACAAAGGGGCCTGGTGGATTACAGTCCCTGGGGTCACAGTTAGACACAACTGAAGCAACTCAGCATGCTAGCACACATGCATGAATGTTACATCTTTCAGAACCTTGACTTCTCTGTCAAAAAGGGAATTAATTCTTTCTACTTCTGAGGTTCTCTTTAAGATCAAAAGAAGAAAATGGACATTAAAATAATATGAGTTTAGAGCACGCTATCTCAATGTCAGCACTGTTTATGTTTTTGGCCATATAATTCTTTGCTGTAGGGACCAATCTGTGCATTTTAGGATGTTCAGCATCACCCCTGGTTTCTATCAATTAGATGCCAGCAGCACTGCCCCTTACCCCCGTGTGTGCAAACCAGTCATGTCTCCAGACACTGCCAAATGTCTCCTGGAGGAAAAGTCACCCACAGTGGAGAACCATTGATTTAAAGTAGTAATTTTAATTCTTTATTCTGGAACAAACATTTAAAAAAATCAGAGTATGATCAGAGTTTTAAAAATAGAAACAATATCACTCAAAATGTAAATATATACATGGTGATGAGTTCCAATAGGTGGAAACCATGGGTAGTGTCTCCAGATAGAGATCACTCAAGAGCAACTACCATTTTCTTCCCTAAGTTCCCATCTAAATTTAAAGCACAAGAGTTGGATATGACTGAGTGACTGAGCACACACACTTTTATCATGATTTGTCTTGTAATCACTTGTGTGCCTCTTATTCTCTCCACTATCAGGCCATAAGCATTTTGTGAGATGGTAGCCTGACTCACTCAGTTGTATCCCCTAGAGTAATGGTTTTTGTATTTTTATTTCAATATGTATAAATTTAAAAACTTGGGGCAGGCAGGCAATCCAACATAAAATTACATTTTTATCCTGCCAACTAAGAATATTAACAAAACTACAGTATAGTATCTTTCATTCCAAAAAGGGAACTTCTAAATATCCAAAAAAGAAAAAGGAGTATTTAGCTTCAGGAAAAATTCACATTGTGATTCTTCTATAGTGAAAATGCAGATTCCATAGACTGGCACTGGGGAACCATGATCCCTGGGGTACCCAGCACAATGCCTATGACAGAAGTGGCCCTTAAGAAATGTTTACTGACACAATACTGAACAGCCTACTGGCCTGGGAACTGGTCAAATCTGGTTATGACTTATGTTCTAAACATCAGTTGCTCATCAAAGTCAAGCAAGTAAACAATGAAAATTTTAATAATATTTTTACCTGGTAGTCCCGTAGACCAACCAATATAATGTCTGAGGTATTAATCCAGACCTATAAAAGCCAGAGAAGGTTACATTTCAAATAAAAATAATCAACCAAGAGCAATGTTGAGTCAGTCTTCCCACAACACATACATACTATTCACTCAACTGTGGGTAGAGTATCTACATTTAGAATTAAGGAAAAAAAAAACTACAATAAGCAGCTGAGCCATTTTAAAGTTTCTATCATTTGGGATATTAGAAAAATAACAATCTTATTTAACTACTTGACAGTTTAATAATTCCAGAGGACCAACGATTAGTTTAGGAATTAAGGGATTTCTAATACTGAACCACTCCAAGTGGTTAGTTACCCATTACATATGAGAACAGTAAAATTAGAAATGTGGTTTTACCCCCCGCCCCCGCCGCCATGTACTCAAATACACACAGGAAAAAAAAATCCCTTTAGTTTGGTAACAGAAGCATTAATGACCCAATTATTATTTTTTTAATCATAAAGTCAAGACTGGAGGGACTTCTAACCAACCTGATGAATAAATCAATCTGCCTGATCAGCTACATTGATGGTAAATTAATCATTTCTTTCCAAGGCTGCCCATTCATGATTTCAATTCAGGAAATTTAACATTAATACAACACTTCTTTACCATTAATTCATATTCAAATTTCTTAACACGCCTTACAACTATTTCTCCCAACCTCAAGTCAGAACCCAAATAAGGACCACTTACTGCACATAACCAATGAGTCTTTTTAATCTTCTTTACATTGAAATAGCCATTCCAGTATTTTTTTTCTTTCATGACAATAACATTGCATGTATTGGATTGGCCAAAAAGCTGGTTCGTGTTTTTCCTTAAGTTGTTAAGGCCAACCCAATATTTACAGTCAGATCATTTGTTTTACAGTGTGTCCCTCCATTTGGACTTGTTAACCACCTTGGGCAGGAATACAACATAAATGATGCTTAAAAAAAGGTCCCTGGCTCATAAAAACCTTACCGCCATTTCTTCCCCTTTAACCGTAATTTTATATTAAAGTAAAACAAGTCTCCACAGCTACCTTCTTTCTCAGTTTCCCTCTGATGTGACACAATCTTTTAACACCATCGAAGCACATAGCTTCCAGTCGTCCGTTTCCCAACATTTTGATTACTTGGGCATACTCTGGATGAGGGAAAAGAAAAGGGTACAGGATATTGCTCAATTTTTGATAAAGGCAACTTAAAAAATCCACATAAAGTTCATTAGAACACGCAGGTTTGTTGGTTAGGAGTAAGTATTTGCAGTAAAGTAAGTGCAAGGGCGTGATAAACACCAACCTAGTATACAGCAGAGCCAGAATCAGAGCTGTGGAATGCCATGTCCATGACAAGCTGTCTCTATTAGAAATATTTTAATTACCTACTCACTCACTGTGAGTTAAGTAGACTGACCACTGTCTTCATCACTGTATGCTCTACTTCTGGAGATCAAAGTGGCTTTCTCCAAAAATACACACTAAAATTCCTTATCAATCGCTCACTTTGGATCCTCACCCAGTTACCAATCTCCTTTCCCTCAGAGGAAGATTAGCCTTTAGAGACTGGTCACAATACAATCTTTGGTACACTAGCAAATAAAAGCAGCTTGAATGTTATTAATGTCTTCGTTAAATTAGTGATTATTTTGGTTTTTGTAAAGCTGGAAAGATGTTCCCAGGCAAATGCCAAAGTTTTAATCAAAATCTTTCCAAAACGGTACCAAGGAAGCCACCCTGTTTTGCTGCCATTTGAAAAACTGAAATTATATACTGGCTTGCACAAGGGCCATCTCTTGTCGCCCAGAAGATCGGAGGTGGGGGATGGGGTCACTCCAGAACTTGTCGCTTACTCAAGTTGTGTTTGTAAATATATCCACCAGTTTGTAAATATAATGAAACCTAACTTTCAAAGGTTCACCTGTAGGGTTGCAAAGTGGCAGTGTTACTCAGACTGCAGTGAATCTAGCACCCATCGACCACCTCAATATTGCTAGTCAATTAAAAGGTAGCCTCTCTTTCAAAGAGGGAGGGGGAAACACGAAAAAGAATAATAGTCAAAATAAAGTCAATTGCTAAAAGAGGCAAAAATGACCAAGGGTAAGAAATAAAAAGCCTGACATGCTGCAGTCCATGGGGTCGCAAAGAGTCGGACACAACTGAGTGACTGAACTGAACTGATAACCTTAGTGATGTGAGAGAATAGACTTGTTCCTAGGAGACACATGATAAAGTATTCATAGTAAGGGAAAAGTACCATGATGTCTGCAACCAACTTCCAAATGGTTCAAGACGGATGGAGACACAGACACAGACACACACACACACACGCACATGTGAAGTGTTTAAGGGAATTCATGGTACTTAAACTCCAACTTTTCTGAAAGTTTGAAATTACTCAAAAACATGGGAAACTAGTGTTATTACTTAAAAATCTTAATCGGTTTGAAAAGGTCAAGTCAATGGTTCAGTTTCATTTCACTGTATTTTAGAAATTATTGATAAATGCCAGTAAAACTGGAGAAGTAAGGGAAAGGCTTTGGATTCATTCCCCTAATACCCATGGTCTATTGAACACACAATGTAGCACCAATTCACTATCAAAAAAGGCCAACCAAGTCATGGAATTGTCAACAATACAGCTTTTGAAGTTTAGTTCCCTCTGAACTGTTCAAATCATTCTTAGTTCTGCATATGTTTACATAAAATAGTGAAACATACCTATTTACAGAAATGCTATCAACCCTCAACAAAGGCTGAGTATACAAGAAATAACTACCAAAATAAATGCTCTGGAGAAGTGTGGGGGATGAGAAAATGAGAAGAGCAAAAAGGGACACCACGTTTTTTCGCTCAGGATTATGAGCAGAAATTGAATATCTTTATTTACAAAAGAGAACTATTACGGAAAGAAACCTAACTTATTAAATGCTTACCTTGTCCATCTTCTTTGAACACGAGCTCTCTCTTTTCAGATTCATTCTCATTCTTGCCTCTGCGTCTGTTTTTACCTCCTTTACCTAATGGTTTTTAAAGAAAAAGACATTATCAGCAAAACAGTAGAAAAAGAAACTAATAACCAATAACTTATAAGTTAATTATAAAATTATAAGTTTATATTAATTAATGTAATTAATTATATTAAGTTATATTAAAATTATAAGTTTATAATGCTTATAATTTTATAAAATAAGGTCTTTAATTATAAGTTATTAATTATAAAATTATAAGTTTATATTAAATTAATATAATTAATTATATTACTTAATTTATATTAAACTTATAACTTTATAATGCTTATAATTTTATAAAATAAGGTCTCTCTGTACCTGCTCTCCCAAATGAAAGATCTGTGTGCAAAAAGATAACTGGGCCGGAGGGGGGCCTGGCAGAGTTCTCACTACTGTAATGGAACACACTGATTTTTGTAGTAGTAGAGGGAGAAAAACAATTGTGGCAACTCTGAGAGTTTACACTGGATCTGTAGAATACATCAAGCCAGTAAAAAAGCAAGGTCCTAACTGCCTGAACTTGGAAGCAACCAAGATGTCCTTCAGTAGATAAATGGATAAACTGTGGTATTTTCATATGAGTACTATTTAGCAGTAAAAAGAAGTAAGCTATCAAGCCCCCTTTACCAGTTAGAGGGAAGAGTCTCAATAATACCCAGCAACTGTCCATAAAGAATCCCATGCGGGAGTACTGAAGGCCCCTTAAAGCAGGCATCACCCTGTGGAAGTTAACTGCCGGTAAGGCCAGAGGCGCCCATGCGGGAAGCCCAGGCCGCACGGAGGTCTACCCACAGGTCCCTATAGCGCCGGGGTCTGTCTGGCGCGAATTACGAGCAGAAGCACACATTCTCCCGCAAGAGGCCCTTCAAAAATGGCGTCGGCTCCACCCCAATGTGACTGAACTGTAAGCCTGAAGTAACTTCCCAGCTCCTCCCCCGAGACCAGAATCGCGTCGGGATAGTCTAGCTGTGTGAAGGCAGGCCGGAGAGGAAAGTTACTGTGGCCTAGGCCATCCGGAGACCGCGGACAGAGCAAGGGAGACCGGGCAGAGGGGAGTCGTGGTCCTGAGGTTCAGGCGGCACTACCTTTATTCTTAGGCATGGCGCTGACGACGCACTTGAGGCGTCTCCGACTTCTCTCCGAGTGGCGGCGGCGACTCCTTCGAAGGGAGACGCGAGAGATAGGGTGACACGAACCGGCTGCGAGAGACCGGGTCGCGTCTGCGGGAGTCTAGCGACGGACGCCTCCTGAGAACCGCCTTCGCCGACTGAGCCGCAGCAAATGGCGTCGCGACTGCTCGCGTCCGTTAACCCCGCCTCCCAACGTCACCAGGCCACGCCCCTCCGGTTTATGGCGCATGCGTGGCCGGCTGGCTCCTATTGTTAGATAGGCAGGCGCGCTCTCTGGATGTTAACGGCCGTTGGCGGAGCCCCGCGGGGGGCGGGGCCGTGGCCATGAGCCCGGGGGCGGGGCCGTGAGCCTGGGGGCAGGGGCGGGGCCGTGAGCCTGGGAGCACGTGGAATCCTCGAGGCAGTGGGCGGGGCCCAGGCGCCCTCAGGTAGCGCCCCCTGCTGCCTGGCGCCAGACTTCTACTCAGTTCAGTTCCGTCGCTCGGTTGTGTCCGATTCTGCGACTCCAAGGACTCTGCGACTCTGCGACTCTGCAGCACGCCAGGCCTCTCTGTCCATCACCAACTCCCGGACTTCTACTGCTTTGTGGCAAACTGGCGTGTTCAGGTTTGAGCTGCGGGTTCATTAATCTCACAGCTCAGTTTTATTACTTGTCCCAAAGAGTAATATTTATGTGACACTTATTACTTTATAAACATGGGTCCCCTACCTCACTGTAAACCTAATTTGGCGGAGACCAAATCAGTTGCTTACTATTACCAGCATTTAGCAGAATGTCTGGCACACAGTAGGTGCTCAGTACACACAGGAAGGGAGGGCAGAAGACAAACTCAGCATTAGGGGCTTAATCGTATCCTCCCAAAATTTGTATATTTAACTCATAACCCCCAATACCTCAGGATGTGACTTTGGAGACAGGATGTTTAAAGACGTAATTAAATTGAAATGAAATCATTAAGGTGGGCCCTGATCCAATATGACTAGGAGTCTTTATAAACAGATTAGGACACAGCACAGAAAGGAACACCGCGTGAATAGGAAGGTAGCTATCTACAAGCCCAGGGGAGAGACCTCAAAGGAAACCAATACTGCTAACACCTAGGTCTCAGATTGGTAGCCTCCAGAATGGTAAGAAAATAAATTTGTTTTTTAAGCCACCCAGTCTGTGGTACTGTATTGGTAGCTTCAGCAAACTAATACAGCTGACTATGCAGGAGGAAGAGCTTCACTTTTAAGTAAGCTTATTTTAAATCACTTTTCTGAAAACGTTAGCATTTTAACATTTTCTAAGGAAGTGGACATTCCTAAGTGACAGAGAAATAAAGTACAATTGCAAACAGTGGTTCTCTACCAGGAATGGTTGACAGTGTCTGGAGATACTTCTGGTTGTCACAACTGGGGAAGGAGGGCCATGCTGCTGGCATCTAACGGACAAACCTAAGTGAAATAATCTCATAAAAGGACATACATGCATTTATTTGAAACTTTATTATATAAATTTTCATTTCTTTTAAAGATTACAAAACCTGTTCTGTGACAGGAATACAAGCAATATTGTTCCAGGATTATTCGTGGATACATCTGAAAGAGCTTAGATTATACATTAATAGTATGATTTGAAAACTTCCCAGATTAGACTCTTAAGTAAAACAATTTAAAATATTCAGTGATATTTAATCCTTTACAAGCATTTCATAATCATGGCAGCAGTGCCAAGCATCTGATGAGATTTAACCACCAATAAAAGGTACAATACATATGAACTCATGATATGGTGTCATGGGCTTCTGGCATGCCTTACTAGAGAGAAACTAGTATAAAGTAAAATCATATATAAGAGTAGAAAAATATTTGTGACTTTTTTCTTTTTTAAAAACTGTTTAAGTAGATACCCACCCCTTTCCCACCCATGGCCAAAAATGCAAAATAATTACATCCCTTAGGTGTATACCTTCCCTTTTGCTTAGGGTAAGAGTTAAGATAAACGTAATACAGGTATATAATCTTAAGAGTTAAAAACTCATCACCCATAATTATTAAGGATGCTAAGGAATGGCAATACCTTGAAGCTTTTTTTTTAAATTAAAAAAGAAAGCCTTAGATGGTAAACTACACTTAGAGAAACACAAACCAAAACCTTTGTCCTTATGCCCTTGCTTTATATTTAAAAGTTCTACTTTAAGTACTTGTTTGAAAAACTCAGTATACAGTTCACTCAGTACTATAGTGATAATAGGAGTAAAGATTTTCACTTCCATTAGATATTGAACTAATCTACTTAGAGAGGACTATTATAGCAACTCTCTTCTCACATACATTTACATACATTGTACTCAAATGGTATGTGCTCTACAGAGGTTTTCTCGAGGTTTACACCTCTGTTTAGTCTCTAAATTTTCCTTTCCACTAATCTCTATTCAATGTCATATACTTTGCTAGTTGCTCTGGGAGAAGTCATGGACATTTAAACAGCTTATCATGCACTTCAAGGTTATATGGCAAAATAATGAGGAAAGTGCCTTTAGAGGTAGGAAGTAGGCTCTCATCCCAACCCTTGGTATGCCCTGTTATGAACAGTTAAAAGACTGGAATCAAAGTGGTAAATGTGAGACAGATAGTAATACAAGGCTTAAGAAAATTAAGTTGACTTTGCTACTAGAATTCATTGAGAACACTCAGTCACATTGGAACCAGTTACAGGTCATTCGCTCACACAGAATACAGCAGTGTCAAAAATATATAAAGCGCACTGTAGATACAAAATCTTCTTGGCCATCCATATTTAGTTATCATTCTGTAGACTCTTCACTAGAAAAAGTGGTTAAGCGTGGCTCTGCAGAACACCACAGTCCCAAGAAAGCAAATTAAAAAACAAAAACAAAAAACACCAGCAAATTTCATTCCTTCATTAATTGGTCTCCACTAATGGGCACTTGGGGAGACCAGCAAAATGTAAGCAATCTGGAGGTGAAGAGAGGACTGTTTTCATTAATTGAAATAAAAATGCTGAGTTAAGTCAACTTATCTGTGAATTAAATAAGGCTCAAAGTATACATCCAGTTTGTTAGTCACATGGAAGTGGACCTTTCAGAAGGACAGAGCTCTAGGACTAGTTGGAACCCCCTGGTTTAAGCACCAAGGTCAGCAATGGAACTCATCATATTTGTTAATCACAGAAAGCAGACCTTTTCTGACCATTTACATTCCTGAGATATCTGTCCTAATGCCTTTGTAAATTTCAAATGCTCGATACCACTATAAGAGAGAATTTTCTCTATAAAATACAGTCAAGCAACCTGAAAATTTTCAGCTCATGTATAAAGGCCAGGAAGTTGAGAAAAATCACAGCCATGTTGAAATGTGTACTGCTGGCTTTTGTGGTGATGCGCATTTGTACTAAGCCCCCAAATCGTGAATGCTTTTCTGCTGTCATCTGAGGCTGGATGTACCCTAGTGCTTTTCCTACCCAACCCATTGTGCCCAATCATGAAGCCTTTCCTGGGCTGAGGGTACAAGGTACAGCTAACAGACTAGCCCCACCTCCCATGATGTTCCCTTGTCCCAACAGCAACCACTTCTTAAAAATAGATGGGAAAAGGTTGACCCAAACCAGCTCCTTGCAGCCCACTGTGTGTGAAATGCGGAATCTCTACTGCATACACACCACACCCTCTCCAGACACTCACCAAGCGACTTTTCCCACATGTCAGTCTCCAGCCTCACAGCATCCCAAGTTTGTGCCTTGTCAAAATTATATTTTTGGACTTTTGGGGTTGCTTGCAAATAAATGAATCTATATCAAATCTGCTAAAGTGAAGAGTCTATTGTACTTAGAAAGAAGACATCTCTATGAATTAGGAACTGAAATTACTTACTTATACGAAAAGTTCAGAGGACATAAAACTTACCTTAATTTACCATCATCACTTGAAAGGGAGGATAGAAAACACATGGTATAGTGTAATCCATATTTTCCAGTACGTGCTTGGTAATGTTAAATTCAACCTACCATTCTGGATATTATTTTGGATTATAAGCTAAGAGGAGGTTTGTGAAACTGGCCTGTTAGTTTAGTTCCTTTCATATTGAAATATCCTTCAGACTGAACTAAAACCTCCTGGGAGGTAACCAGCAGCACTAATGGGAAAGGGCCTCACTCCCACAATTGTAGGGCCCAAGAGAAACTGGACTTGAAGAAATTAATGGAAAGGTTATCCCAGCACAGGCACTACATTTAGAGCACATTGTTAGCCAAGTTTGTCTGCTCTAAGTCAAAGGCAATAGGAACACCAGAATCACAGATGAAATAAATCATGAACTGCTTTTTAGGCAGAAGGCCTTCAGTTTTGTGAACATATAACCAGTTATTCTCCAATAAAACTGGCAGCTCTTCTAGGCAGAGAAGGCAAAGAAGGCATTCATGTACCAGCAGAGGACTGCCCCAAGAACTATAGTTTTTGAACAACTCAGCTCATGGTTGTGTGATAATATGAGGGGAAGGCAGCACGGTGTTATGAGGGAAAGGAAACTGAATGGGAAGTTAAGGATTCTAGTCTTTGCTCTGGGTCTCAGGTTCTTTACATGCAATATGAGAAAGTTGGACTAGACAATTTATAAGGATTTACACATTTACTTCTGGTTTTAAAAGACTACGATTAACAATACACCTAAGCACTTATGGAATAGTGTCAGTGTCAAAAATCTGAAAAGATCTATTTTCTGCCTAGAATTACATAAGTGACAAGAATTTGGGATGATTGTGGTTTGAAACACTTAATAGAGGAGGAAAAAAAAAACACCTTTATTTCCAGGCAATGGAAAGAAGGTGTTAATCGTTAGCATCCATATACTCAAGAATATTTTAAAACTTTCTCCGTCTAGATTTTCTGAAATCCTTCCTCTTATGTATTTTTTAATTTAGAAGACAAATTTATATTTGATTTCTAGGCAATAATCATTTTGTGTCACCTGGGCAAAAGGCATGATCAATTTTCTCTTTCTCTTGAGTTACACAGAGGAGAAGTTAAGGAATAACAAGTGGCTTCCAAGACATTTAGATAAACCATGCTTTCTTGGCTTTGTACTCTCGGGGGGAAGATTTAAAGCTTCTGGCAGGAAAAGAGATTTCTGATGTAAATGGCTTAGTACATGACTAGGAAAGATCTGTTCAGGCACATTCTCAATGAGATAAGTTAAATCACCTTTTCCTAGCTCATATGTTTTTCGTATTACATACTGATGTATGCTAGGTAGCTTGGCAAAGATACAGGTAATAATGGATGCAGAAATTTCTTTAATGAAATTGTGGAAACTACCAAATTTGATGTTGATAATGAATAAGCAGACACAGTGCCCATTTTGAAAACTGATCATTTCTGAAATTAAAAACAGCATTATATGAAATTAACACAATATTGTAAATCAACTATACGCCAATAAAAATTTAAAAAAAAATAAAAGAAAGCATTATATGGCTATAAATCATCAGGAGGAATTCATAAAACACTCAATGCTAAACATTCATTTAGTCTACCTTAGCTATGATTTAAGGTTAGAACAGATAATATTTGACCCAGAATGTTTTATTCTCTAGAATAAGAAAGTTTAAGTCCAAATTTCATAGAGAGGCCCTTGGCCTTTATTACATTCAAATTAGTGTTTAATATAGAGCATCTTAATGGGATATAATTCATTATGATTTATCTTTTTCTTCCCCCGCAAAAAAGCATACTTTTCCTGCAGGTATGCAAGAACAGGTATCCTGTTATTCATATGCTAAATTCTGTAATTTGATCTATTTAAACACGAAAAATCCGATGGGATTTCAATGACCTGTTGCTAAATTTTCCTTTGCCATCTCTTCACCATGCCTTTTAAAGGTCTTTGATGTACATTGGGAAAAATCCCAAATGTATGCCAAATTCTAAGTATGGAGATGATTTAAGATAAAAAATTCAAGGACTACTTCCTTAATTAAGGAAAAAAGACCCTAAGTATTTGCAAAGTATATGGACTAACTTCATAGGTGTACTCTTGATGTCTGTCATACCACACACACACACACACACACACACACACGATAACTTTATCACAACAGCTCTCTAGGTTAGCCTGACAGAGCACCTGACTTTAAGAAACAAACAAATGAACAAATGAACCAGTGAAACAGACATGGGGAAAGATATGTACATTTTGGAAGTATTACATTCAAAGGCTGTTCTACAATCTGGCCATTTTGAGGGCTGTCCAACAATACTGTTAATCCAGGTGAACTATTTAACCAGATTTAATAGTCAATTGATTAATAATAGATTCCAAGTTAAACAAGGCATGTATACGTTAAAGAAAGCAGTACAGAAATGTACTGTATATGAACTGTTTACAAAAACATACAAAATGTTGGATGGCACAAGGGATACAGTGCTAATAGAAACGGATTGTTTAAGCTAAGTGCTTAACATAAACTGTCCATCCCTATAACTAACGAAGAATATTTAAGGGACATGAAATATTTCCTATAAAAATAATGCTATGTGGTGTAGAGTACTTTATTCAGTGTATTTTTAGGTGGTATTCATGTGTTCATTATTATTCTTGTTGATTCAGTGAATATATCTTCATCATGTTTCCATTTTCATTTCATCTGAAGCTCCAGGAAAATCTAACTTGCTAACAATCATTTAAAGCGAGAAGAGACAAAAGCGGGAGCAGCAGCAGGAGCAGCAGCATTATGGGTACCAGCTGGGACAGTGTGTGCTTGCAGGTGCCTCTCAGATATGTGCTACCTGTCACCAGAACTTGTGCTATCAACTTACACCATGGTACCAAATATCTCACTGAGGTCACTTCACAGGGCTGTAGAGGTGATTTTTTTAATACCTCTCCGCTGAGCAAGAGTAGAGCGGCCTACTGGTTCCAAAACTGGTGACTGATTACGGTTTAAAGCAGAGTATGTAGCTGCCATGGCACCCTGAAAACAGGAAAGAAAGGTCACAAATAATGACAGTGGGTAGTCACTTATACACAGAATATGAAATGAATTTTCCCCAGATAATTTCTTCACATGCAAATTTATACAGATTTTATTAGGCTCATAATGAAAATAACCACACTAGTTAAATCCTCTCATCTAACTAAAACTGAAGAGGCCAATGAGGGAGGTTGAAATTATGGATGAGAGAGGACAGGGGTGGGCTCATAACAACCAGTCCTTACTTATCTCTGGACTATTCAATTGTTTTTTACCTCTGCAATCCTTTACCATGAGAGTCAGCAAGGAATGCTGTTTTGGAACTTGTGTTTTGCCACTGCTGACAACCTCAGAGTCTGCTTTGGGTTTTGTGTGTAAGAAAGAAAAGTACAAAGAAAAGCCAGGAAGTCCACAAAGCTGATCTGATTAATAAACTCAGAAATCATTCCTAAACTAGCTTTAGGATGGTATTTTGGCATGGCTTGACTTTTTCTTTTCTAAACCACCCACTATATGAGAATCTCACCTGAGAAGTGGATGCATGTTGAGAGGCAGTGAAAGGGCCAGGTGCTGTGGTACAGAGATGGCATCTCACAGTGCCCCCTGGAGGACATGTGGCATGCATGCCCCAGTGGGCTGCTCACCTTGACCAGATGTGGTGCATCCTGTCTGTTGAGTTGGTATTGCGGCAGTTGGTCCCAGTGGACAATCCAAGGATGTCTGAGCACAAGGGCAGCGGTCAGTCTCTGGTGAGGGTCCACATGAAGCATCTTTGACACCAGGTCCTGTAGTGGGAAAAAGAATAAAACAAGCTTAAACCTGTTATTTGTTTTCCTATAGCACCTGATACTGTGTAGTATTCTTCCTTGGCTTCCATGACACTATTCTTTCCAAGTAGCAGACCTTTGGGTACAAAGCAATTTAGTCAATATGATGATGTTTAAAAAAAAAGTAAAAACTTAAGTCTTTGTTTTCTCCTCCCTGAGTTAACAGTAATTCTGGTGCAAAGGGTAAATTTACCACAGTTTATGTATCTTTAAGGACTTTGGCTCTTTTTTCCCTCAGATATTCTGATTTTCTCTACATTTTTGTTGGTTTATTTCTAAGTAACTTTCAGCTACTTAAGATTTTTTTGTACTACTTTGTAAAAGCAGGATATAACTGTCCAATAACAGGAATTGGAGTGTTGTAAATGCTCCCTCCACAGATTACAGAGTCATTTTTATTTTCTTCTACTTCTCAATTTTGTGGGTATTCACCATATTACATTATACTTATAATCACAAGTATTAACTGGACAAATTAGCAAAACTTATTAGTAATCATGTGGGCATTCATAAAATAGGCTGTGCATTGGATGTAATTTTTTTGTGTTATTTGTATCTCATCCTCACCTGCCTTTCACTCAAAAAAAAATCATAAAACGCAAGTGAATGAGAACCAAATTTTAAAAATCATAGAGACAGTGCTTGCTTCAGCAGCACATATACTAAAATTGGAATGATACAGAGAAGATTAGCATGGCCCCTGCACAAGGATGACACGCAAATTCGTGAAGCATTCCATATGAAAAAAAAAATCATAGAGATAAGCTAGACTTGCTTTAACTTATTAAAAAACCAGGCAATGTATAAACTATGGTACTTTCTATGGTAACATTACTTGATATGCCTGACAACCAATTGTGACAAAGTTTGCAGTGGATCCCAATGGTTAAGAATTACTACTCCACAGTGACCTTGAAAAAGGAAAATCTGATCACTACAATACTTAGTATTTTTCAGTAGCTCCCCAGTAATTAGAGAAAATCCCAAATCCTGAGCATGACTGACAAAACCTTTCATAATTGTGGTTCATCAGTGACCCTCTCACATGTACCTTGTACTAGTCACATCAAACTCCGTGCACCACCCTGGAGGTACTGTGCCATTCCCATGCCATCGTGACCATGCATGCATGCTCCCTCAGCCTGGGATGGACTACATCCTTCTGCTTCCCAAAGCTGCCTGGCAAATCCCTTCAATGCTTCTGGAAAGCCTTCCATGAAATTTTTCTGATCAAACATCATCTGTGAACTTCTTTAGTACAGTAAGCAGAGCATTGTAAAAGCAAATGTCACACTGAACTGTTTATTTCTGGCCATCTCACAACTAGACTGAGAGCTCTTTGAGATCAGGAATTCTATCTGAGTCCCATCTTTTATCCCTGGCACCTTCACTTATTAAGCACATTGTAGGTGCTCAATACATGAATTTAAAAAAAGTAAAAAGTACCAAGAAAAATGAATTATCTGGTTTAAGAAATTTTATTGTTAAACAAAGGGAAAAGTTAACATATCATTTTAAATACAGTTACAATACTAAATATTATCTACACAGATATTAAACTAGTCAACTGAGGCTTCATCTCCATGCCAAAATTATCTATATAAATTTCTGACATATCCTATTTACTAATGCAATCATTTCAAGCCTAGCATCCACCTCTAAGAAAAAGGAGTGAGCACTTTTTACCAATATGTATCTTCCTCATCTCCTTTATGTTTTTCTTATTTTGAAATGGAAAACTTTG
Organism: Cervus canadensis; assembly: GCF_019320065.1. Lineage (NCBI taxonomy): Eukaryota > Metazoa > Chordata > Mammalia > Artiodactyla > Cervidae > Cervus > Cervus canadensis. Next base: position 23,279,553 of record NC_057419.1, read on the forward strand.
CTCTTCTTTTCAAACAGAATTTTCTTCAAATAAAGTGAAACTAGAGCAGAGTTAGAAGGCAAATCAATGTTATTCATGGGATGGCAAGTCTGCTAGCAAGAAAGGCTTTTCAATTCAAGTTGACACTATAAAACTAAACTACTATTTATTGTGAAAAAGATAGACCCCTATCTTCATAATATGGACCAAAAATAGAACATGGTACAGTTATTCTAGGGAACAAGGACTTTGGAATCAGCTGTTTCTTTTGTTTTTTTTTTTTTTTTTTGGGCGCCCGCCGCCGCCGCCATGCTGCCTGGCCAGCACGCGCACAGCGGGCGGGGGCGGGGCCCAGCTGTTTCTTTTGAAGCACCTACTCATGCCTGGTGTGTAACTGTGGAGAAGTTCACACTAAAATTCTGGGCTTTGGTTTCCTACTGTGAAATGGCGACACTGCTAGCTACTCTACAGTGTTGTTAAGAGGATTAAAGGGGATAATTTAGGTAAAGTGCAGTGTGAGGCACAGATGAAACACACAAATCATGAGGACCACCATAAGTATTACTCATCATTTTCATTAGTAAGAAGTAGCATGAAATATATAGATAATAAGGCCAAACCAATATATTCTGGGAAAGAAAAAACATAAGTGACCAATTTTTGAGTCTGAGGTATCTGGTGATGTCATTTCAATACTGCTTTATCAACAAGTTTCTAACTGATATTATTTTTTCTCACTAGGGATTATGAAAAATTATTTTCTCAAAAGCTTTAATAGGAAGCCATACTTACCTTTGCTGTGTCTGAAACAGAATTCCAGTAGCCACCACTGAGTGAGAATTTTCCACTGCCTATTCGAGCCAGTATTTCCTCTGGTGTATCATCAGGGCCATTTGCAAATGGAGTGTAACTAATTTATAACAGAATAAAATGCTAATGAATAAAGTTTCTTTTTTGGTTTGTAATTTTCATATTTATTTGCAATATCCAAAAATACTCTAAGTAGTTCATTTAATGCTATACCTCATTAAAATCTACTTAAGTAAAAATTAACAACAATATGAAGCTTCATATAGTACCAGGTCAAGATACAGGTTATGAAATATTAATTTAGATTTAATATACAATAATATAATTAAGACCTGATATACTATAGAATAAAATATTTAAAACAGTATGTTTATGACACAGAGTACAAAAAAGATATGGAAAAAAATCAACTCATAACCTGAAGAACTTAATAATAGTACATTACAGAAAACAATAATACAGGTATAACAGTGATACACACACATACACATAGAATTGTATTATTAAACAACGAGAGAAAATATGGAAAGAAAGTATTAGATTAAAAAATAAATCTAGATAATGTAACCAAAATATTGATGAATAAATGCTTACAACATATTGTACACACTCACCCAGTAAGCATTGTGTAGAGGAGGACACCAAGACTCCATATGTCACAAGCAGCATCATAGCCTTGTCGTTTTAAAACCTAGAAAAAGTAAAAATTAGTATTAACACACTGTTGTTTATTATACAGATTTGGATAGGCTGTGAACTAAATTATGTCTCCTAAATCAATGCATACAAGAAAAACAGAGCATGATTAACAAACAAGGCAATATAGTAATACTATTTCTAGAAACTTCTACTAATATTTCATATATATAAATTTAAATTTTGATATTCAGATTAATTTATCAAATGCTGCTGTGGCACACAGAGGACTATAAAAATAAACTGAAGGTAAATTTCTTATTTAAATGTATTTATATTTTGTAAGGGGCTGCAGAAATAATTAACAAAACAAAGAAAATATAAGACTATAAATGGTATAGGGCAAAACTGTACTATATATATATATATATATATATATATATATATATATACACTCAAGATTTAATCATCACTATTATTAGGCATAAACTCTGACAAATACAAAGCAACTGTTTTCTGTAAGAAAATCAGAATCTTGCAAAGGAAATAAACTTCTATGTAGTTAATTCAACATGATAAGTTTTCTAACAAAACTATGTTTTAAGGATATGGGTATAAAGATGAAGAAGCAATTCACTCTTGATATGGGGAGAGAGGGAAGACTCGGAGGCAGCCTGCTTGTATTGGGCCGATAAGGAAGAATTTAGGAGGCAAAATCAAGAGGTGAGAGAGAGCAGGGGCAAGAGAGCAAAGCCTGCTTAGTGACACGTAAGTTCAGTGTGGCCAGATTTCCACACAGGGGATTCTATAGAGAGACTGAAGTGGTGTTTTATTTTTTTAATTTTTATTTTTTGAAGTCGTCTTTTAAAAGGTTTTTTAAATTATTTATTTGGCCACACCACGTGGCTTCTGGGATCTTAGTTCCGCAACCAGGGATCAAACCTGGGCGCCAACAGTGAAAACACCAAGTCCTAACTACTAGACCACCAGGAAATTCCCTGAAGAGTTTTTTTATAAATATCTTGTTAAGGAATCTAGGTGGTTTTTTTTTCCCCCTGCAGGCAATCAGATGTCACTAAAGCATTAAAGAGGAAAATAAAATAAGTGGATGTGTATACCAGAAAGATAACCCAAGGTATAGAGAAAATGCTGGCAAGAAGAGAGAATGGACACAAGGCCACCTCATTGGAGACAATTTGTAGCAAACTAAGTGAAAGGCTGTGAGGATCTGTACTAAAACAGGACATGAAGAGGAAAAGACATAAAGATAAAATGGGAAGGACTCAGTAAAGATTGGATATACAGGGTAAGGGAAAAAAGGTCTAAAATATTTAGGAATCAGAAAGGAAAGGATCTGGTGATCCACTGAATGTGGAGAAATAGTACAGGAGGAGGATTTTGGGAAGAGTTAAGAGGTCAGTCTAAGGACAGTTTGATCACAGAAGATTTCCTGAAGGTGAATTTAGAGGCAGGATCTGAAGCAAAAAAACATTCCAATGTGCCAAGGCATAAAAGCCACATGGTGATTCCAAGAAGCAGACTGCTTATATGAAGTAGGAAACAATCATGAGGAAAAATGAGATGGCTGGATTAGGGGGTCATGCTTGAACACCAGTGAGTGGCAGAGGCTGTGGATATGTCAACAAATAAAGGAAAAAAACCTGTCCCTCATCAGTTCTAGTATCACTGGGAGAACTGAATCAAATAATCTTTAAAAAATTTTTTTATCTAAAAACTAAAGTTTGGAAAACAGAGGGGGGAATCCAAATCTATAATCCAACTAGTCTAACGTTATCAACTATTATCATTTTTGTGAAATATCTAGCACATGGTAAAGCACAAACTTTGTAGCCGGGTTGCTTGGGCTCAAATCTAGATCTGACCTCAGGCAAATGGCATCACCCCTCACTGTGCACCTTGTTTCCTGTAAAATGCAAATAAAAGTACTCACCTCACATAGTTATAATGAGAACAAATTATTATACCCGAATTAAAGCTGTGAGGATGAAATCTGTTAACATATGTACCTGACATGCAAGCCTTATATTAGGATTAACTATTATTTTTTATTATCTTGCTTGTAGTTACGATTTACATAGTGATAATCCAAAGGCAAGAAATTTTGAGGGCAAAGCAGTGGATTTTAGAGATGCTATAATGGGGAACTGCAATTTCTTAGGAAAACAAGCAGCAACCTGATCAAAGCAGTGCCTGAGGAAGACTTCAGCAGCTTTGCAACATCTTGTGGACTGATCAGACAATGACAAAAGGGACGCCATGCACCTAGGCTGTGGCAGTCACCTGGGGGTGTAGTGAAAGAAGCAGGAGCTAGGAAGGCAGGTCTGTGAACAGAAGAAGCCCAAACTGGTTGTAGGGGATAACAGAGATGCTAACTGGCTACAAAGTTAAAGACAAGAAAAGACCATGATGTTTTAGCTTTAGAAATATAGGAAGATGGTAACAAAAATCAGGAAATTCAAAGAGTATCAGGAAAGAATTTTCTAGGCAAGAATACTGGAGTGGATCCCTGGAAGGGATCCCCCCTCTCCAGGGGATCTTCCTGACTCAGGGATCAAACTCAGGTCTCCTGCATTGCAGGCAGACTCTTTATCATCTGAGCTACCAGGGAAGATGGGCAAAACAAAGCAAATGAGTCTTTAAATATACTGAAATATTGCAAGCAAATTCTTTCACAATTACCTCTGGTGCAACAAAATTTGCCGTATAACAAGGAGTCATGAGAAGACCATTTTCTGCTCTTAGCTGTTTAGCAAAGCCAAAATCACAAATTCGAATAGATTCTGGATTTCCAGATTCATCCACATAAAGAATGTTGCTCGGTTTCAAGTCTCTGTGAACCACCTAGTTGAAATACAAATTAAAGAGGTACATTAACAATATGTCTCCATTATGGAAAATTATTTATCACAAAGTTAACAAGATGATTGGTAGTGACCTTCACATTATTCTAACAGTATAAAATACTGATAGTGTAAGTATAACTTACACTGTAAGTATCTCTCACACAGAACTGTGGCAAGGAAAGGAGGAAGAAAGAACAGTATTTACCCCCCTCCCTCACTTTGTCCAATTAAGTGGATTAAGGAAAAATGCAAATAGCAGTAATATCTGTCTCCAAGTTATTCGTCGTCCAACAAATATTTATTGAATATCTATCATGTTACCAGGGTATTATACAAGGAGCTGCAGATACTCTGATGAACAAGACCTGTAAGATCCTTGCCTTTACATGCCAGGAGCCTACCCAGTAGTAAGGGAGGCAGAGAATAAATAGGTGAGTGACGGGGCACAACTCGGGAGGCTCAGGAAGGGTCTCCAGAGGATTTAACAACTGATTTAATATCTGAAGAACTGAATGTAGAAGCCAGAGAAGTCGGGGTAGTCATTCTACGTAGAGTGAATGGTGTGTACAATGGATGAACACAATAAATATGCGGACAGGCTCAATGGAATAGGCATGGGGTTTAAGTACAAAAAGGAAACAAAAATCCAGATTTACCTAAGTACTGCCTATGTGATATCCAAGCAACAATGGCACACACACAGAAAGATACCATTCCTTTAGAGTTCTGTATTACTTTCTCCCTTTAATCACCTACTGGAATACTTCTTTTATCTCAAGTCTCTCTGATGCCCCTTATTAGACTTATGTGTTTCTTCTGTCACCCAATTCTGAGTTTATGTTCTAATCAGTAACCTCAGTTTCACGTCCTAACATCCAGAACTTCACTTCTCCAGACCAGTTATTATTTTAATAACTAATTACTGCTGAGGCACTAAGAAAAGAACACAGAAGAGTTAGATGACTGCACAGTCACAAATTCTTCAGTGAAAACTGAGTTCTATTAGTTTCTAGTCACAGTAATAAGCAAATCTTGAGCAGCTACAAGTGAAGAAGCTCTAGAATTAAATGAACACATTTCACTTGTTAGCTTCTAGGGGCAAAGACAAAGAAAACAAGAATAATGTACTGAAAATAAACTCCTTAAGAAGAGGTCTGTTATTCTTTTCTTGCCTCCCATTCCTCTTTGCTCCTCTGCTATTCTCCTTTCCTCCCGCTCCCCCCTCCCCACCTCTCTCTTGTTCCTCTTCCCTCCCACACTCACTTCTTTTAAAAAATATGGTGGTTTTTTTGTTTTGTTTTTTGTGGGTTTTTTTTTGCCATTTACTAAAAATCTGTATGCAGGAATAAAGGAGGAAAGCACCCACCAGTCAGAAATCCGGTGGCTCTTTGGCCTAGTCTGTTTGAAGGATTTCCTTTTACAAGTGAATACAACCTATGACTCTGGTTCTTGTCTAAACTCTGCTGCTGCTAAGCTGCTAAGTCACTTCAGTTGTATCCGACTCTGTGCAACCCCAGAGACGGCAGCCCACCAGGCTCCCCCATCCCTAGGATTCTCCAGGCAAGAACACTGGAGTGGGTTGCCATTTCCTTCTCCAATGCATGAAAGTGAAAAGTGAAAGTGAAGTAGCTCAGTCCTCTCTGACTCTTCAAGACCCCGTGGACTGTAGCCTACCAGGCTCCTCCGTCCATGGGATTTTCCAGGCAAGAGTCCTGGAGTGGGGTGCCATTGCTTTCTCCTGTCTAAACTCTAAATGGGCCCAATTCTCAAGAGTATGCAGTGGCCTAGCAAAAGCGGTGCTGTTTTCTAGGTCACAAAATCTCATGTACTTCTTGGGAAGTGTAAGAACTTAATGTTTATAAACAAGCTAAAATTTCAAAGTAGAACTTCAGGCTCAATGGGAGAAATCTGCATAGTGGAAAAACAGCAGCATAATTAACATAATATAGTTATTTTTCTTTACATGCATAAACTAACTTCTATCTTTATAATTTCAGCTCAAACACTAAGAGTGAAAAAGAAAAAAGGTATTTAGTATTTTATACCAAATTTCATAAGGTGTTTTATATACATTAGGTTAATAAAATGTTAAAAATACTTACCCCTTGTGCATGAAGATATTCAACAGTTTTGGTAATAGTAAACAGGACAGCACTGGCCTCTCGCTCAGAGAAAAATTTCTGCCTAAGAATTTTATCCAGCAATTCACCTCCTTTCATAAGTTCTGTCACTACATACACATATTTTCCATCATCATATACCTGTAAAATTCAATACCAAAAATGCAAAAAGTTATGTGAAGCTTTACATGTGCTCAGCATGACGTTTAGCATAGTAAAGAGAAATTAAAACTCAATTTATATTCAAGGAAAATTTTACTTATCATAACCAATGAAGGATATAAAATTTGTAAACAATTTTATACACATAAAAACTTTAAAATAGGAATTGATGAGATACTGTCAGAAAAATAACCTCTGATTTCCTTCCATGAAGCTTAACTCAAGGCAATCAAAATAGCTATGGGTATGGAATGTGAAGGGGCACTGAACTTCTGCTCTTAGGGTGTGTTCCTCTTGATCTTTCTACCTACTAATGATGAGAGGGACTGCTACAAAGACATGTGATTGAGATTTTCCTGGAACTTCTACAACTGCAGAACTTCTATATTTATATGCACAGTACACTGAATTATTCTGATTTTGATTAAATTAAAAGACAAACTGTGGCAAGAATTAAGTAGGAAGATTAAGTAGCAAAGAGAAATTTCATTCAACCATACAGAAGCATACCAATTCACTTCTAATATAGAAAAAGCAAGCTCAATGTAATTTTGGATTTATACTCTAGGCAATCCCAAACTGAAATAACCCTCTCCTTAAACTTCATGCCTTTTTATTCCCCTCTTCTCATAGAGTTACTGCACAGCTCTGTTTAGCTCCCTAACAGATACCATGTACTGGGGCCCCGAATATGGAGAAAACAAGGTACCTGCCCTCAAAGTTTTTATTCTAGTAAGGAGAAACAGACATAGAAATGAGTTTTAAAAAATGTTGGCGATGCTGTAACAAAAGTGGGGATTATTTTAGAGACTTTGGAATTTGACATGAAGGAGCAAAGATATAAAAAATAGCAATAGCTTATGGAATTCCCCAGGCAAGACTGAAATTAAGTATTCAATATTTTCTACATTTCCTTTTTAATGTACTTGGTTGGATTCTTGGAGGTTATATTAATTAAAGAGTCACTTAAGTGAAACAGCTTCACATTTTAATGGATTATATTAACCTCCTCTAACAATGAATAGTGATACATTATTCTGAGGAAACTGGAGTTTCAGTTAGGAAGGAGAAGGAGGGATAAACGCTGGAATTCACAAAATCTCAGAGGTGAAAGGTACCTTACGAGTCCTCTGACTGAGTTGGCTACATGACATTTCTGGTCTATAATACCCAGACACGGCCTCTAAACCCATATGAGCACGATCAGCAAGAGAGGACTTAATGCTGCCTGGGGAGTTTGCAACCTTTGCCAACATATCTGTTATGACGAAAGCCAATGGTAGCAGGGAGGGAAACTTCACTTGTTTCGGGGGTGGTGGTGGGCAGAATAGGAAGCCTGAAGGACGTAATGCCTTAGCTAAGTCTTAGATTGTGGTAATTAGCCAGGCAAAGAAGGGAAACGGTATTCCCAACAGAGGGAATCATATAAAAGAAAGAGCAGTAGAAGAAAACATTAAAAAAAATGTACATACTTGAGCATGGCTGGAGCATGGGGTATGTGAGGAAGTGTGAACACTATAGACGGAGGGAGGCAGGGACCAGAGGTGATGGGCAGCCTGAACTACAGGCAGGAAAGTAGCATGGTTACTTCCACAGAAGTGGTAGCTCCCTCTGGCAGTACTATGGAAGACAGTTTGGGGAGCCTACAGAGCCTCCCCTATGGCTCAGATGGTGAAAAATCTGCCCACGACGAGGAAGACCTGGGTTTGATCTCTGGGTTGGGAAGATCCCCTGGAGAAGGAAATGGCAACTCATTCCTTGTAACCTTGCCTGGAGAATTCCATGGACAGGGGAGCCTGGCGAGCTGCACTCCATGGGGTTGCAAAGAGTCAGACACGACTGAGTGACACACACACACACACACACACACACAGCCGGAGCCTGACTTAGTTCAACCTGAATATAATTAATACCTAAGTGTTCCAGTAAATACTGATGTTAAGAGCAATAATATCATTAATACTTTTCTTCTTAAAGTAAAGGCAGAAAAATTAACTATATACATGATTTTTTTCTGTAACTTGAATTATGTATGTTGTCCTCTTGTTTTTTTTTGCTCACTATATCGAGTTCTTTGTCTAACACATGATTCCAAATGCGAGTTAGACAACTGATTCAAATGATCTATGTTAAAAGAATCTACTTACATCCTTTAGAGTAATAATGTTTGGATGCTGTCCATAACGAAGAAGAATTTCAATTTCTTCTGTAGGGTCTCTCTTGCTTTTATCAATAATCTAAAAGGCAAATATTTATCATAAAATTTCATGAACTATACAGTATAAACTTCAAGTATTTACAGCTACAGATTTAGGTGTTATTTTGTGTAAACACTGTATTTATAAGCCACTTATTAACAATTTTTACTCAAATACCTGGCCAAATTGTCTAATCAAAATTTGAATGCCGGTCTTGATATAGATGGTAAGGCCATAAACCCTATGCCCTGAGTCATATTCACATCAGGTCTGTCTAGTTTAAGTTTGTAAAAAGTTTAGGATTTAACAAAAGCTCAAAAGCCTCAAGAAAAGGTACCAAGAACACAGTTAACATAACTTTCTTCCATTTTTAAATGTCTTAAGACCTTTGGGAACTCAGTTAACTTCTAACCTCTATCAATATAGATAATTAAGAAAAGCAAGATATATCTTTAAAACCACCACCAGAGTTTGTTTATTGTAATTCAATACAGTTATTGGATTACCTTTACTTTTTTAAATAAAATGCTTCAATGGAATATCCCATTAGCTGTAAGCTACTTATAAAAAATTAATTAACAGTTAAGTAGAACAAGCTTATTTTTGAAGTTAGGCAGAAAGCTAAGCAGAATACCATACCTAGAAATTCTACTTGGCTAGAATTAAGTTTAATTATTATAATAAAGCCCTTTAAAATACTAATTTAGCTTTCCAACCCTTTTATGTCAGCTGCTTCTTCAGAATACTCCTCTAAATGTTTTAATCTGTTAAAGCAGTACTATATTTTTTAAAAGGCAACAAGTTTTGCTTTCATTTCATCCAAAAGGTAGTCTAAAACAAATTTTGTGATCTTCATACTTTCAGTTTTAAAACAGCTTAGTAATTAACATATGTAATAAATACCCAAATGCTCCATCATCCTAGGAAAGAGCTTGTAACTCTTAATATGAGCCAAACCTGCTATCTGAAATGGACTTATTGTGAAAACAGTTCTTTATTTGGAGAATGGGGAAGACAAACATACAAGTGTTCACTGTGAGCAACTGCAAATGATAGTGTGGAATCAGGCAGATGGATGATTAAGAGGAAGGATACAGGGAAAAGACATGCCAACTCAAAGGAAATGATTTGGCACTAGTCTTGTGAAAACCAGAACACATTGGGAGGCTTGGTTTTTTTTTTAATTTTAAAAATTTACTTTTATTTATTTATTTATTTGATCACACCCATGCAGCTTGCAGGATCTTAGTTCCCTGACCAGGGATTGAACCTGTACCCTTGGTAGTGGAAGGGCAGAATCTTAACCACTGGACCACTGGGGAAGTCCGGGTTTGGACTCAAAACTTCCTCATAGAGGCATGTGTCTTGATTTTTGGCTAAGAAATTCCTTATTGTCTTAGGACACTTAACTAAATTAAAACAGCTAATGATGATATATTTTATGACATTTGTTCTTTTTCTTTTATTGGTTCACAGATCCTTTTAAATGTGAAGGATGTATCAATATTTTTGCCATAAAAATAGACACATACAAAATCCAGCATAAAATTTCAAGGAACTCCCTGAAAGTTTGACTATAAATGGGGACTTCTGAGAATAAAAGGCATGATACTAAAAACCAGGTCAGGTGAAAACTGGTACCACCTTTCTCAAACTGTATGTATGCTGCCTTATCTTTTGAGCTTACAGGGGAATCTATGGTTCCAGATTAAGATCCTGAAGATCACTAGTTAGACATTTAAATTACCTTACCTTTTTATAACAGAGGACACACATAGCAAAGCAGAGTGTAATTTTTAACTGGTACTAGCATGCATGAATAAGAACTGTTAGAGTTACATTTTATTTATTTTTTATTTCTTAAATAACTATTATTACAGAAGCAATACGTGTGCATTTTGGAAAATTTAAAAACACAAAAAGCAAAATAAAATAAAAACATCACACTTTTATTCACTGAGTATTTACGAATATTTACCACTATTCATATCTTAATGTACATCCCTTCAGATCTTTTTCTTACTTATAAGTATTAGAATTGCATTTTAAATCTAAAAACACTTACCTTCACTGCAAACTCCATGTTTGTGGCTTTATGTATACATCTCTTGCAAACGGAGTAGGAGCCAACTCCAATATCTTCTTTTACTTCATATCCATCAGTAAACTGGATACTGTTCCTGTGCAACTGCTACAGACACAATTATAAGCTGATAAAGAGCTCTGTAATGACTTTGGTATGTTATGTAATAGGGAAACATCAGCATGCACTGTAAATGAATTTAGTAAAATTAAGAGTGAATGTTAACTGCAGTCATTCTTCTACAACTTTGTATTTCAGATGTGTCTATGATAAAATGTACAGCAAGAAATATTCCTTTTTAAAAAGCTTATGTTAAAAAGAGAAAACTGAATATGTAGAACAAAAAACACGGAGCTACGTGGTTTTTGACAGTCTTGCCTGTGATCATTACCCATTCTACTATCCAAATGGCTACATGTCTTTGAAGCAAATGGGGAGATGTTTGAAACCTCTGGTGTAGAAGAAAAGATCAGAAAGATTCAGAATTAGAACATCTGGATTCTTGTCTTAGATGCACCACTTGTAGACCATGTACCCTTGAACTTGTGTATTCTCAGAAGGTGAGGATTATAGAAAATAATATATCTGAAGGTGATACTTATTTTATTGTCACTTTGGACTATCACTAGCCATGCCCTCCTTTCTCTACCCTCAAGTCATAGCTTCATTATGACTCTGTCTAGAGAAGCTGCTAATGGCTTGAGGACTAGTAATAAGGGGTAGGATTATGAACAGCAAATTACTAGTTCTACAAACAGACTGAGGGGAGTTGTTCTGCTCTTGCCTATAGTATTGAAGACACCCCTCAGCATGCCTATAGGTTAAAACTTGAATTCTACAGAAAAAATGTTTATGATTTCTATGTTATGTACAGAAGTTTTGACTTAGACACTTACCATACATCACATGCCTGCCATAGTAAAAGGGACAGACTATTTAAACATGAACTTTGTTAAAAAAAAAAAAACAGTGTTTAAATTGATTTTCTAGAAAGCGGAAAGCAAGAGGACTGACTTGTGGAAAAAAAAAACTTAAGTGCAAAAGCAATTTAATCATCAGGCAAATTCAAGCACTAATTATACCCTAAAAAGAGCTCAATGTTTCAAAAGATGTATCTAGTTCCCTCTATGATTAGGAAGATGAATTAAATTTATCTTTCAATGATACTAGGATGGGAAGAAAGAAAATCTAATGGTTTGAACTACTTGTGTTCCTCTAATAATATTTAATTTAGTAGTGCAGTTTCCTGTTACACACACACAGACACACACTCTCACAGTCACTCAGAAACCTGCTTCTATAACTTCTTTTTCTCCTGCACTGATCAACAGAGGGGAAAAGGGAAGTAGGGGGCACCCTAAGGCAGCATCCACAGGCATTTGTTCCTAATGACAATGCAGGCTCCAAAAGAATAAAGACACAAACCTGGAAAACTTAAAGTTTAAGTTCATTTTTATTTCTTATCTACTCCTATGTCAGAGGTTGGCAAACTATGGTCTATGGCCCAAATCTGGTTTACAGCTAGTTTTTCTAAATATAGTTTTATTGGCACACAGCCATGTTGATTCATTTATGGACACTCTATGGCTGCTTTTGTGCTACAATGGCAGAGTTGAATAGTCGCAGTAGAGATCCATATAGCCTACAAATCCTCAAATATTTATCATCTATTCCTTATAGAAAAAGTCAGCTGACCCCTGTTATAAAACATCAGTGAAACAGGAGACCTCAGCTCATCGTATCTGATCTAATAGAGACAGAGGATGAAACAAACAAGGCCTGATAAACATTCTGAGGCACAGGAGAAAAGAGAGACAAGACAGTGATATCGATCTCAACTCTCTTAGAATTTCACTTTCAAGTCAGATAGGTATCCAGGATTTTGGCACATGCAACCTTTTCAAAGGCATATGAAAGAAATTTCTAAGGGCCAATGATATACAATGCATTTTAAGCTGCTCACTTAAAGTCAGCAGATCAAATCTAACATAATTATTCACACAGTGAACTATATCTTACAACATTTCAAATTTAAAATTACTTAGACATTCACTTACCTGAACAATTGAATGCACACCAACTGTCTGCATAGCTTGGCTTTCATCATCTGAGGTAATAGCAACAAAACTAAACCCCCGAAAAAGCTGATGAGCATTAGCACTAGGTGGAATGCCAGGTGAATCTGAAAATAATAATAAATTACTATGAAGGCAACTGCTTTGAAAGGTAATTAAGGGAAGAACTGTCCACATTATGACCTTTCTCACTTATTCTGGAACTCCACTTCTCAGGTATTCAGTGCTTTCAGGATAACTCAGTGAGTCACTGTATCAGAACTGTCCTGATGGCTTACTGCCATCACAACTAGGACATCTTAGTCCCTTAGAGCCCAGAAAATAGCTAATTCATTTGAAGAATATACTAAATGAATAAATTACTGGGTTACTGTTATTCTATACTAGCACTGTCCCAGAGAATTTCCTACAGTGGGAAATTTTCTTTATCTGCACTGCCCAATATGGTAGCCTCTAGCCACACGCAGCTACTGAGAATTTGAGATGTGATTAGTGTGACTAAGAAACAGTTTTTAATTTTAATTAATTTAAATAGCCACATATTGCTACTGGCTACCATATTAGATGAGTGAGTGAGAGTGAGTGAAGTTGCTCAGTCATGTCCGACTCTTTGCAACTCCATGGACTGGAGCCTACCAGGCTCCTCTGTCCATGGGATTCTCCAGGCCAGAGTGGATTGCCATTTCCTTCTCCAGGGGATCTTCCCAATCCAGGGATCGAACCCAGGTCTCCTGCATTGCAGGCAGATGCTTTACCCTCTGAGTCACCAGGGAAGCCCATATTGGATAGTCCAGCTCTAAATAATAACCTAACAATACTATAGCTCCTGGTTACAGGGAGATACAAGGTTCATCTACAGATAATTTAGGAGAAACAAAATTTAGTCCAGTGGTCTCAAGATATAACGTCAGAATCTAGAAATCTAAACTCCAGTTAAAATTACTAAATATATAAAATATCAAATGTATATATATATATATATATATCCTAGGACAATCATGGTATGCAGTCCTTAAAATGTATTTTATGACATTTACATGTATACTTATTCAAACTATTTCTGTGGAATCTATTGGCATTAACAAAAACAGAAAAATACTTTCACAATATACCTAATGTTCACTATAAAAAGAAATAATAAAAGCATAATAAATGTGTTATTCATAAATATAAAAACCCAACTAGGCATACTAATATTTATAAACATACTCTAAAGGCTACAGGCAAGCAAAAAACAAGTATATCTACTTAAACATCAACTCCACATAAAATTCTTTTTAATATCAGCTTGATATCTTCAGCAATATATATTTAGTGAATTTTACATTAATGTGGCAGTATCATACTGAAAGTGAAAGTTGCTCAGTTGTATCCAACTCTTTGCAACCCCATGGACTATACAGTCCATGGAATTCTCCAGGCCAGAATACTGGAGTGGATAGTCTTTCCCTTCTCCAGGGGATTTTCCCAACCCAGGGATCAAACCCAGGTCTCCTGCATTGTGGGAGGATTCTTTACCAGCTGAGCCACCAGGGAAGCCCAAGAATACTGGAGTGGGTAACCTATCCTTTCTGCAGTGGATCTTCCCAACCCAGGAATCGAACCAGGGTCTCCTGCATTGTAGGCAGATTCTTTACCAACTGAGCTATCAGGGAAGCCCCACTATACTGAAGACGTCTGCTAAGAGAACCTATCTGGGCAGAACATAAAACAGAGCTGCTCTATTCTAAGATTTTCCCTCTATCAAAATAACTTGTATTAAGAAAGCAAAGTAAAATACTTCTGTGTATCATCAATTCTATGCATATCATTGCCTATGCATTTGATAAAATTCTATTCATGTATTAATCCAAATTTCTAAGACTGCCTTATAAAAATAAACACCCTTCAATGCTAATATTATAGACTGTCAGGCTTTTTGGCTGTAAAGCTTTATAGCCAGATTTAAATGATACACACAAGTACATTTTCTATTTATTTACTTGTCAGTGATAAACCTGGGATTTAATACACCTAAATAAGAGAATATTAAAGTGCAAAACACACCATTATGTATAATGCACATATAAATTAATGAAATATAGCTTACCATTCAAAAGATCACTTCTCTATAACAGTTACAACAGTAATTTTAGGATATCCTAATACAGGATATGGAGAAGGCAATGGCAACCCACTCCAGTACTCTTGCCTGGAGAATCCCGTGGATGGAGGAGCCTGGTAGGCTGCAGTCCATGGGGTCGCTAAGACTCGGACTGAGAGACTTCACTTTCACTTTTCACTTTCACGCATTGGAGAAGGGAATGGCAACCCACTCCAGTGTTCTTGCCTGGAGAATCCCAGGGACAGAGGAGCCTGTTGGGCTGCCATCTATGGGGTCACACAGAGTCGGACACGACTGACGTGACTTAGCAGTAGCAGTAGCAATACAGGATATGAATCATTTTGAAGTTATCACACCTCACATAAAGTTTAAGCTATGTTTGGGATTTGAACTTTACAAGTATTTCCACGAGCACTATTTATGCTAGAGTACTTCATGTGAACATAGCTACAAGTAAATAAATGCACAACCAAATGATGTTTTCAAATCTGTATAAGGCACAACATAATTTGCTAAAAGATTTAACAAGGACCTTAATTTCTATAACATGCTATAAAGGATTTAATAATGATCTAGTTATTGCAGCAGGGATATTGTATGAAGGGGAGAAATGAGGACAGCATAAAGATTTATATTAGATAAGCTTTTCTGATTGAACAAGAAAAAATATATAGATTGTCTTATATTTGGGTTTTCACATTTTCTCCTTACCTTTGGGAGTTTTTGCAGTAAACTCAGGATCAAAATAGAAAGTATCTTCAGGCCTGCCAGTTGCAGGTTTAAAAGGTGGATGAATTTCTCTTCTATACAGTTTCTGGAGGGAGAAAAAGAGAGCCTTAGTCATGTGTTAATTATTAAAAATATATATTTCAAGCAAGTTTTCATTTGATACTTACATTCCAGTCTATAGTTGAGAAAAATGAATGTCTTTTAATTTCTTCAACTCCATCTGGTCCTGCACCTATCAAAAATTAATTAGCTTTGATTAAATAGCAATTTTATTTCAAGGATAGATATACAATGCTTATTTAGTCTTCACTTTTAACACCTGCCCTACTACTTCATAATTCCACAGTACAAATACCCATCCACCCTCTAGAAAACAAACATCACTAAACACAAAAGAGAAACAAATTAAGAATTTTACCTAATCTGTTTGCAGGATTTCGTTTGAAAAGCATTCGTAAAAGACTCTGGGCTTCTGGGCTCAAAAACTGTGGCATCCCAAGTTTGGCTCTAAATAATAAATCCATATAATAACATTTTATTTTTTGGAGGTATCTGTATTTTATTTTTAAAATGAACTTTTATTTATAAGATAATTGTGGATTCAAACTCCGTTGTAAGACATAATACAGAGAGATCCTATGTACCATTTACCCAATTTCCCCCAATAGTAACATCTTATAAAACTATACTGCGATATCACAACCAGGATATTGACATCGATAGAATCCACTGATCTCATTCAGATGTCTCCAATTTTTATTGCACTTATTTGCCTGTGTGTTTAGTTCTATGTCATTTTAAAAACTGGAATTGATTTACCTTATACTATTTTTAGGTGTACAGCATAGTGATTCAGTATTTCTGCAGACTGTATTCCACTTTCAGTTATTATGAGATAATGGCCATAATTTCCTGTGCTATATAGTATATCCTTGCTGCTTATCTATTTTATACATACTGGTTTGTATCTGTTAATCCCATACCCCTAATTTGTCCCTCCTGCTTCATCTCTTTGGTAACTGTGTGTTTTCTGTGTCTGTGAGTCTGTTTCTGTTTTACATATACATTCATTTGCATTATTTTTTGATTCCACATATAAATGATATCATACAGTATTTGCCTCTCTCTGTCTCACTTAGCATATCCATGTTGCTGCAAATGGCAGAATTTCTTTCTATTTTATGGCTAACCATTTTGTGTGTGTGTGTGCATGTGCGTGCGCACACCAAATCTCCTTAATCCAATCATCTGTTAATGGGGGATCTGGGTTGCTTCCATGTCTTGGCTATTGTAAACAGTGCTGCTATGAACACTGGGGTGCATATATCTTTTTGAATTAGTGTTTTCATTTTTTCCAGATATATGCCCAGGAGTGGAACTGCTGGATCATATGGTAGTTCTAATTTTAGTTTTTTGAAGAACCTCCCTACTGTTTCCATAGTGGCTGCACTAATTTATGTTCCCACCAAGAGTGTATAAGGGTTCCTCTTTCTCCACATACTCTCCAACACACTTTTATTTGGTTGCTTTGTGCGGCTTGTGAAATTTTAGTTCCCTGACCAGGGATTGAACTTGGGCCCCTGGCAATGAAATTGTGAAGTCTTAACCACTGGGCCACCAGAGAAGTCCCATCCAGTATGTGTTATCTGCAGACTTTTTGATGACAGCCATTCTTACAGGTGTGAGTTGAAGTTCTATAACATTTTATCACATTTCTAAGCTCCTGTAGCCACCACCAAAGCAAAGGTACTGAACAACCAGGATCCTTCAAGTGCCTCCTTTATAACCCTACCCACCTCCCTCCTTCCCTGATTCCTAAACTCTGGAAACCATAATCTATTCTCCATTTCTATAAATTCATCATTTTAAGAACGCCATGTAAAATGGAACCATATAGTATGTAACATTTTTCATGCAGCATAATTTCCTTGAGATCCATCCAAGCTGTTGTATTATTAGTTCATTCCTTTTTATTGCCAAGTAGTATTCCATGACAAGGACACGCCACAGTTTGTCTATTCACCTGTTAACAGACATCTAGATTGTGTCCAGTTTGGGGTATCACGAATAAAGCTGCTATGAATATTTCGGTCAAGGTTTTTGTGTGAAAACATAATAGAATGTTAGCCCCAAATCTTGTAATGAACTTTTTCACTTTTCAGAAGTTTTTAAAAAAGCACTACTGTAAAAGTAAGATCATCTGGATCTGTTACTAAGATCTCTGTGACTTTGGGAAAGCCAATCACCCTGAGCCTGTTACCACTTCTTCATAAGCAAGGGGATATGGATGTTAGATTAATGGTTGCCAAATGGTAGACTTGGAACTCTTTCTCAAAAGGAATTTAAGAAATCCAACATTTAAAACTGCTAAGAGAACATGTGTTTCCATATACCTATTTTTTCCTTCCATTCCCTTTAACAGCCCTGCAAGGAAGAGGAGCTGGTGGGAAAGGGGTCTGTGGAACATCTAAGATGTCTGTGGTACAGTCTGAAAACCACTAGCTTGGATGAGCTTGAAGGTCTGTTTCAGCTCTAATATATAATTTTATTCTTTTTCTCAACCTACAAATTAAGGAAACCAATGATCCTATAAGTATGAAAATAATAACAGAGATGGACAAAATGGCTAGTAGAGAAATGTCTATTTCAGAAATAGATCCATTTATTATTCAGTGAGTTGTTATTGAAGCTACTGTGTGCTAGACACTGCTTAGAGCTGAGCATACACATAAAGACAGCCCCCAATGGTCAGTGACGAAGATGGGTATAGATAACCCTTGTACATTAAGAGGCAAACCCAGAAGGGCACATGTGAAGAGCGCTAAGAGAACATGTGTGCATGCTCAGTCTCTCAGCCATGTCCGACTCTTCTGTGACCCCACGGACTATAGCCCGCCAGGCTCTACTGTCCATAGGACTTCCCAGGCAAGAATACTGGAGTGGGTTGCCATTTCTTTCTCTAGAGGATCTTCCCAACTCATGGATAAAACCCATGTCTCCTGTTTGGTAGGTGGATTCTTTACCACTAAGCCACCAGGGAAGCTCAAGGGAACCGTAGGGGATATTTATTTTAATATGGGAGATTGTAAAAGGCCTTAAGTGCAATTAAAGGTTGAGAATCTATTCATTTGGTCAGTATTCCTTCAATACTTTACTAAATAACATTAATTTCTCTAGACACTAAGCAATAACAACAAAATATTTCATGATCCAATGAGCTTGTGGAATCTCATCTATTATACCCCATGCAGGAGACATAAAATATGTTGTATACGAAAGGTTGATAAGTGTGAGTTAAGAAGTCAGTATTTTTCTAAACATTTGTTTTTAGCATCGCTTTTTCAGACAATACCTATTAACATCTTATATAATTAGGGTTATGTTAAACAACTGAAACAAGGGGAAACACCACCGTGTTGGGTAACACGAATATAGTAGAGATCTTTAAACAGTGGACTAACAGACCATACTTATTTTCAAGAAGATAATGCCAAGGGAAGTACAGAATGATCTTGAGTGGTAAAAGGTGGTGGGCAGTGGGCTTTCTACTTAGAAGCTTGACCCTATAGTGTGGGTAGGAGATCACCATGGGTAGGAGATCTGAGAGCTATAAGCAGTACAATACAGAGGAAAGGTTGGGAGAGTGAAATATTTCTGAGAGTGAATTTAGTGAATACCTGTGAGTGCAAGAGGAAGAAATTAAGAATGATTTCTAGGTTTCTGGCTTGGGAAATAGGGTGCATGGAAATGCTAATTGGGAATACAAGAATAGGAACAGAACAGCGAACAAAGATAAATTTAGCTAAAAATGTTAAGTCATGCATGTCGTTTGTTTTGGGTGAGACATGCAGGTGAGTAAATGGAAATACAGGTTTGGTGTCTGGTAAATTAAGAAAGAGTGACTTGGGAGTAATTAAAATATTTAATAGTTATTGGAAAGATTGATATCCAGGAAAGTGAGTCCAGAGGGAAAGAAAAGCATATCAGAGATGGAACCCTGGGGAACGAGAACATTTAAAAGGTGTTCAGGAAAAGAACAATTTAGGCATTAAAAGTAATGACTGCAACTGGCTGAATCAAACAGATTATTAAATCCCATGAGCTTGTTATAGTTTTTAAAAAAAAGGAAAAAGAAAAAGTCAAAAGTAGCATAAAAACCCAACTCACAATGGACATCACCCCCACTGGAAGTAACTAGGGCTGTGACAATTGGAAATAATTAAGAAAAGAATCAAATATTTATTTTGCATTTGTTTGAATCTAATTTCAAGATAACTAAATAACCCTAGCTGATGAAGAAAAGTTTATAATTTCGGAAAACACCAGCTAATAAATGAAAAAATAACAATAACAGAAAATACACCATTTAAAGTCCCTAATAAAATAACTGTTTCAAGTAATGATTATCAATGGATGAACTATTAGATGAAAGCCTGACATGGAACTTAACAACGGAGGGATCAGCTATAATCACAAGAATTTATCACATATAGTGGTGCAACACAGTGTTGTAAGTCTCTTGATATGATGTAATAGGGTGCAAAAGCACAAGTTATGGAAATAATCTTGCCAAAAAAGTTTAATCAAAAATGGGATAAAGGAGTAAGTGAAAAAACACCACAAAGAGAATTTAAGAAACATCCACATTCCTGGGAAAAGACTAATTGTTATGTAACCATGGTAACAAGTCACCAGAACCAGTCAATTGATCAAAGATGATTTGCCTAGATGAACAGCCTTTCCTTTTTGTTCTTGCAAACCAACCATTCAATAACTGCTGTTCATCTGTGAAAATTAGCCAAACAAGAATGAACTAACTCCAATAACCAGACCTGAGTACCAACAGTCCCACCCAAGGAACTACACTCTTACAGATGATGTCAACTCACTTAAGGCCCTGAAAACCTGCCAGTTCTTGAACTCCACCCTTCCTCCAAACCCTATATAAGAACAGTGGTCTACTATGCTTGGAGAGATGCTGCTGGACCACCATCGCTTTCCCTTACTATAGTAAGCAACAGAACCACCCTTATACTTTTTGTTTCAGATACTGAGAAGTGGTCTTATCTTTTGACAAGATAAATTTAGAAAGTGAAATGATATAAAAGTGACATAATTTCTACAAGTAAATGGCAGGGGAAAAACAGGAGTACCCTGTTCTAAATGAACAGAAGCTTAAGAAATATAACCAAAGGAAAGGTGCAAACTTGATCTGGGACACAGTTTTGGAGAAAACCTGAAAGATCTGGTTAAGGATTGATATTAGATGACTATTACCACGCAAACTGAAGCAGCTGAGAAATGACATGGAATGCTTGGAATATCTCAGGAAAGAAGAAAAAAAAAAGAAAAGACTAGACAAAGCAAATGCAGCAAAATCTTGATGACTCTTGATTTGTATATGTATCTCCACTGTATTATTCTATTTTTGCAAAGGCAGGCAGAGAAGGTATAGTCAAACAAAAGAGACCAAAACAGGAATGGTTAGAGAGGTGGGAGCAACAGATAAAAGTAGGAAAAACTAAGTGGGGAGGAGGAGGCCAGCAGGGTCAAATATTCCTCAGAGAGACGTTCCTTAACTATCCCACCTAAAATGACTCCTGCCCTCACACTTCAAGAGTACCCTGGCTTATTATCCCCACTGCTCCTATTACTATAGTAAATTATATTTATTTGTTTAGAGTAATTCCTTTGTTTCCCCCACTAGAATGCAAACTCTGTGAGATGACAGAAGATCCTGTCAGTCTTGTTTCACATTGCATCCTAAGTACATATATATAGCAAGACCTCAATCATCTACTGAATGAACTGTGGGAACAAATGATACAAAGAGTCACCTTTCAAACAATCTGTCACTAATTTGAGCAATCAGGAAATTACTGATGACTATAGTGAGAGACGTTTCAACAGGGTGGTAGAAGTAAACAACAAACAGGCTATGGTTATGATTAAAACAGCCAAAAAGGTAACAAAAAGCATAGACTACTCTTTAAAGAGGCATTGTATCTTCCCAGTGCACCAGGCCCGACACGGGTGGAGAGGGTGGTGGGAGGGGGGATCGGGATGGGGAATACGTGTAACTCTATGGCTGATTCATATCAATGTATGACAAAACCCACTGAAATGTTGTGAAGTAATTAGCCTCCAACTAATAATAAAAAAAAAAAGAGGCATTGTATCGAAAGAATGCAGGAAGATGCTGCAGAAACTTGAAAAAAAGGCCAAGTCAAAGAAATGGTTTGATTTTTTCAACACTAGAGTGTGAGTATTAGCTGAAAGGAAGGGGCCAGAGTAGATAAGAGTGATGAAGGTTCAGTGAACATTTGTTTACATAGCAAATACTTTTTAACGTTTTTTTTTTTTTTTATTATAAGGATAACATAAAGTGCAAAAAACAAAACAAAAACCCCAAACCAAAGTACACAGCTCAGTGACTGACCACAAAGTGAACAGTCATCTGACAAAGAAATATAAGATTTCCAGAACCACTCATCCAATGTAACTACTTTCCTTATTCTGCCACAGGCTTTTGCCATCTAAATATGGACCCTAAAAACTATGTTTTAGTTTGTCTGCTTTTAAAACTTTATAAATAGAACCATCTATGTAGTATTCATTCTTTGTATCTGAATTGCTTTTGTTCAACATTCTTGTGAGGTTACCCAAGTTGTATATAACCGTGGTTTGTTAATTTTCTTTCCTGGATGGCACACTACACCCATGGGCAAAAAGCTTCAGCCTATTTTTGTATGGCTTTTGAGCTACAAATGGTTTTTACATTTTAAAAGTGTTAGAAAGAGAGAATAAACAATACAAATATCTGATAGAGACTGTGTGCGGCCTACAAAGTCTAAAATATTTATAGATAGTCAATCCCTGTTGTATTCCATTGTATGAACTTACCATAATTTATTAGTCCATTCTTCTGTTAACAATCTAATTTCTAACTTTTGGCTATTATAAGTAATGTTGCTATGACTATCTGAGTACTGGTTTCTCAATGTGCAAGAAGTACCTTGATACATTTTCTAAGTTCTCTGCATTGAGTTCTTAATAACTTCTAGATTTATTTCTAGGTTTGATATTTTTTATACTATCGTAAACAGAATCTTTTTAAAAAAATTACATTTTCTGTCACTAGTATTCAATCATGAAATAGATTTTATTTATTGACCCTTTATTCAGCAACTCTACCAAGCTCTTATTAATACCAAGGATTTATATGAAGATTTGTATTTTCTATGGACACAATCATTTTAACTAAATGACATTTTTTTCTTTTTTTGGCCATGCCATGTTATATGGCTTATAGAATCTTAGTTCCCCGACCAGGGATCAAACCTGGGTCCCTGCCAGTGGAAGTCTGAAGTTCTAACCACTAGACGGCCAGGGAATTCTCAATGACAATTTTATTTCTTCTTTCTAAATCTTAAACTGCACTTCTTTTGGTTGCCTTACTGTACTTGCTAGTACCTGCAGAACAATGTGAACAGAAGCAGAATAATGGGTATATTTGTCATATTCCAAATCTCAAAGGTAAAGCTTTCAATATTAGCATGAAGATAATTATATGGGTTTGTTCATATTTCAACCACATAATATGAATATCATAATATCAATAAATTTCTTAGTTACTTATTGTACTATATCTAACACTCTAAAATCTCATTTTTTAGTGTGAAGCACTGATTTTTAAATCTCATCAAAACATACACACTCAAGGTGTACTTACTTAAGAATCATAGTCATTGTTTCTTTTCGATCTTTTCCTTGGAAAGGTAGTGTACCAGTGAGCATCTCAAACTACAAAGAAAAATGAGAGGTATTAGTAAGTATAAAATCTTATCAAAAAGACAAAAAGGATTGTTTTAATCACAATCAAATCTTCTAAAATTGCTATAGAATAAAATAAATGACATATTTCTACTATAGTCACTACTGAACTTTTCAAAAAAATACAAAAAAAATCTCAAACCTTACCATTAACACACCGAAAGACCACCAGTCTGCACTCTGAGTATGACCTCGACGATTAACTACTTCTGGAGCCATGTATTCCACAGTTCCACAAAAAGAATATGCTTTCTTTTCATGGTCAATAGACTCTTTACTTAGGCCAAAGTCTGAGAAAATAAACACCAACTTCATAAATACCCTACAATAATTTGCACATACAAAGTTCAAACGTTGACTTTCAAAGTTCACATTAATAGTTCCAATATTTACATTAATTACTTAAAAATTCTACTTCAAGTTTTTAACACAATATGTTACTTAATATTTACATCATGATCAACCTTAAAGGAAATTATATAGAGCAGGAGAGACTATTTTAACAAAATGAGGATTTTTACCTGTTAACTTGATATGACCTTCTTCATCAAGAAGAATGCTGAAAGACAACAAAGTCAGAAAATCTTTCCAAACCACTAAAGAGAGATTTTTAGAAGCTAAAACTGAAATTACTTTGTTAAGCATCAGACCACTATAGTCATTCCAAAACATTGCTTTAGACTGCGAATAAGAAGGCAAAGGAAAAGGAGGAGAAAAACTATCCTTTTGGACACATACATATAACAAATCCCAAAGACAAAGTGATATAAACTTGTATTAAAGAGCCAGGGACACTTGAGAACTAGGAGGAAAGGAACTAAAACCTATTCCTGTAAGTTGCTCTTTCTAGTGCCTTTGTGCATAGGTAGCCTAACTAAACTCCCTAGTGCTTGAACAATAGACAAAGGGTCTGGAAATTTAAGCCAAATGTGTTGTCATTTTCTTGGTCTTTTAAAAAGCATCTGACTTAGTCATTCCTTCCTAGCTTTTTTTCTGACACAACTTACACAATCCTCTTCTCTTCAGCACACCTTCCTCACACTCTTTGCTTTTCTTTGATTCATCCTTTTATTGTGTATATTGGTATTACCCAGTGTTTTCTTTTTCAGTAAACTGAGAGCTCCTTGAGACTTTGACCTTATTCATCTTGTAGCTCAGTGTCTGGTAGAGCACAGATAAGAAATGTACACTGCATGAATGAGACCAGTCTGTAAAGGGCCAATACAGCATGCCAAAGACTTTGGATTCCTTCTCAAGGGCAATGAAGATCATAAAAGATTTACATGCAAGGAAGGCAGAGATAATCAAACTTGGAAAAATAAAGAGTATTTATTGTGCTCTTGAGTATGGGTTATGATAAATAACAGAAAGCTAACTAAAAAAATCACATGGATCTCAATGAAGTTATGAGCCATGCTGTGAAGGGCCACCCAGGACAGACAGGTCATGGCAGAGAGTTCTGACAAAACGTGGTCCACTGGAGAAGGGAATGGCAAACCACTCCAGCATTCTTGCCTCAAGAATCATGGACAGTATGAAAAGGCAATATGATATGACACTGAAAGGTCAGTGCCGAGGTCAGTAGGTGTCCAACATACTATGAAGAATCAGAAAAATAGCTCCAGAAAGAATGGAGGGGTTGGGGCAAAGTGGAAACAATGCTCAGCCGTGATGTGTCAGGTGGTGAAAGTAGTCTGATGCTTGTAAAGAACAATACTGCATAGGAAACTGGAGTGCTAGGTCCATGAATCAAGGTAAATTGGATGTGGTCAAGCAGGAGATGGCAAGAGTGAACATCGACATATTAGGAATCAGTGAACTGAAACGGACGGCAGTGGGTGATTTTAATTCAGATGACCATTATATCTACTACTGTGGGCAAGAATCCCTTAGCAGAAATGGAGTAGCCCTCATAGTCAATAAAAGTCTGAAATGTAGTACTTGGGTGCAATTTCAAAAATGACAGAATGACCTTGGTTCGTTTCCAAGGCAAACCATTCAACAACACAGTAATATAAGTCTATGCCTCAACCTAATGCCAAAAAAGCTGATAGTTCTATGAAGACTTGCAAGACCTTCTAAGAACTAACACCCTAAAAAGATGTCCTTTTCATCATAGGGACTTGCCCTCCAAGTCCATCCACGCTGTTGCAAATGGCAAAATTTTGTTTTTTTATGGCTGAGAAATGCACACATCTTTTTTATCATTCATCTATTGGTCGACAGTTAGGTTTCTTCCATATCTTGGCAAATGTAAATAATGCTGCCGTGAACACTGGAGTATGTGGACTACATCTCAATAAAACTATTTTTAAAAATACTTGATAGAACAAGGTTCTTGTTTATATCCTTAAAAAAAAAGGATGGGAAAAAACCCTTTCTTGCTCAAAGTGGTAGACAGTAAACACTGACAAATTAAAGCATAGAACTGTGTGCAATTTTTTAAATATTAGTTTCTTGGTAACCACTACTATAAAAGTAATGCAAAAAAAAAAAAAAAAGAAACCATGAAAGTAGAAGAAAAAAATCTGATAATGAGAATTAGAAAATTCTCATGAATTTAGCTAAATTAGAGAATTATGGCTCCTAAGAATAGAAGCCATAGAAGAGATCCCAAAAGATTTGTAGACCTGAGAAAAAAATACTTGTGTAGGTTAAAATAATATAAAATTTTAAAATAAGCTAGAAAAGCATATCTACAATATATGTCAAATGGTAAAATCTTAGCTTATAAAGAATGGTCTCTTACAAATCAATGAGAAAAAAATAATGCTCCAAAGTAAAAACTAGCAAAGGCAATGAACAGAAAAATCACACAAAAAGACAAATTGCCAATAAATCTATGAGAATAGATTTGAATGTAAATGAAAACAAGATAACGTGAACAGATATTTTGATTAACAGAAATTTAAAAGTATGAGAATACAGAGGGTTAGCAGAAATGTGAAGCACAGGCACTCTAACTCGATGTCTGTGGTAGTTCTATGAAATAACATTATTTTGTTTTACCACTTAAATAATTACATTACACTGTATTAAACTTAGCAGCATGATTCCTTACTTTTCTGGTTTTAAGTCTCTATAGATTATTCCCAGGCTGTGTAGATGGTCTAAAGCAAGTGCAAGTTCAGCCAAGTAGAATTTGACATCTTCTTCTGTGAACATCACCTAAAATAAAATAATTTTTCTGTCTTTATTTTCTTTTGGTGTTTACTATTTTTGTTTAAAGTTCCATCCTACAATTTAAATATTAAAAGTTATAAATATGCTAATTAGATGTAGTTTCTTCTATAATTCACTTATGGAAGATATTTGCAAAGATGATTACACCAGCCAATTAATGACTTACTAAATGCTAAATATGCACAGTGCGTGAAATAATTTTACATTTTGTTAAGTAATAACTATATTCAGATTGTGCCACTGTTGCCCCACCATAATAAAATCTTAGAAATGAAAACTGATCTTTACAATGCATGCTGAATTTCCACTACTGATTGTTCAAGGATATTTGTTGATATATTATTGCTTCTGAAAAACCTAAAACTAAAAGAAGCAGGACAAAAGACAGTCTATCAATTTAAAATCTACCTTCAGAATAAATTTGAAAGTTAGGAAAATAACTCTTTTTGGCTCTGATTCTTCAATGCAAGAATTGTGTGCCACTTGAGAAAATATGATGAGCGTAATATTGAAACATAACAAAGCTTTACTTAAAACAGGATGCATATAAATAGATTTAAAATAGAGATTAACTATATACCTCTTTGGATAAGCGTGTAAACAAATCTCCTCCCCTGAGAAAGTCCAATATAAGATACAACTTCCCTTCAGTTTGAAAAGCTGAAACAAGAAATAAAAATTTCCATTTAATTCACAGTTTAATTTTGGGGGCTCACATTAGGTCAACTCATTCACAAATAAACACTATTTTAGCAATAATGACTATATCATAGATCTAAACTAATTTTTATTTACAAGTTAATCACCAATGCCTCTTAGTTTTCATGTAGAAATGTTAAATGCAGTGTTCCTTATTATGGAACCACTAGAACATTTGTTAGATTTTATTCAGGCAATAGTCTCTCAAGAATACAATAGTTCTAAAACATGTGGTCAGTAAGAGAAATTCCTAACAGAAAAGACTTACTTAACCATGAAACAAAATACAAAAACCATGTCACTTAACTACAAAAAAAATGTGGACTGGTTAGCTTTAATTACACATAATAACATCAGGATGTCTATATTAGGGATTTTTCTTGCTTTTAAGTTAGGCTAAAATATTGGCACATTATTATAATTATTATAATTTAAAAATGATTATTACCACCCATTCCTATGGCTATTACTCAGAAACTATAATGTTTAAAAGAAACATGAAGCTAAATGCAATAAAAGCTTTTAAAATTTATCTAAGAAGTAATGGTTCAATTTCCATGACTTACTATATGTATCTACTAGACATATATGAATATATACAAGTAAATATTTATATACATTTGTATATCTGCATGCAATCACGGAGTGGGAGAATGAGGTAAAAGGATGAAGTAGGAGGTTGTTCATAACTTACCATAATGCAACTTGACGATAAAAGGATGGTTAACTTCTACCAAGATGTCACGTTCCATTTTTGTCCGAACACGGTCTCGAACTATAAAATATTGTACATATGGCTATACTGCAATAGCTTCCAGAGACAATCTTTGAAATAAAATCTCTTTGGTGACTACATTAAATAAAATTTTGCTTATATGTATAAAAGTGTGAATTCACATAGAAATAAAATTATATGTATAAATAAAACTATTCATTACTCTTAAATTTTCAACATTAACTCATTTTTTAACTAAATTATATTACCAGAAAAAGTTGAATATATTTATAAAACCTGTGTTCTACATTAAAAAAATAGAGAACATATTAGATGTTGGCTTTACCATCAGATTTTTGATCAAAGTTATGAAAATTGGCCAAAAAAGAAGCAACTTAAAAAAAATGGCATGCTAATGAAATAATAAAACACAAAGATATGAAATAGGTTTAAACACCTCTCCCTATCAACCATATCAACTCAAGTCAACAAATATTCATTAAGCATCTAAAATATGTGGCAGACAAGGTGAAGGACAGATATACCCCAAAAGGTATATTTTAAGGGGGGCAGGAGAGCAGAGATACTGAGAGGAGATACTGTGGTGCAGCTAAAAGAGTAAAGATTTTTGGAATTAGAAAAATCTGGATACCGATCTGTTTTATCTAGAGCAAGTTACTTAAAATCTCTGTGCCTTTATTACCTTTCATCTATAAAATGGATATAACATCACTGTATCTTTGGGGGCTGTGTGACCATTTGAGATAAGGTTTGTATATCCCAGAGCCTGATATAAGAGATATTCAATTATAGCACCATGTATATGATAAAGTTATAGTGCCATGGATATGATAAAGCAATAAAATGAGGTATTACCACCAGTAAGAAGTACAAGAATTCAGAAAAGAGAAAGATGAGTTTTACTTGCACAGGAAGGCTAGAGTGAAGAGGTGTTTAGGACTCTCACAGTAGAATTTAGATGGGCAAGAAGGATTGGACACAGAGAAGAAAAGTCCAGGTATAGAGTACCAGTGCAAACAAGGACATGGAGGCATGCATGATGAGCAAGAAGGAATCTAATAAGTGTTGAAACTGGTGGTGGGGGTGTAGGTGGAGGGGTGAGGGCCGGAAGGAAGGGGAAGGGGGAGAAGGAAGGGGTGGGGGAGGATGTGAAGTAGGGAGGATTCAGATTCCTGACAATTTGGAATGCCAGGATGAATTTACATTTGACCCTGTATGTGGGCAAAGATCTCTTTTACCAACAAAACATTTCCTGAGCAAACTCTGTGTGCCAGGTACTGTGAGATACAAATAAAATAATCTTCAAGAAGCTCATAATCTGGTGGGAATGAGACAAGTAAACTGATGACTAATCATCTGATAAGTACTCTTGTTGGTAGCTGAATGGATGTAAGAGTTGAAAATGATCATTAAAGTTTTTTTTTCTCTTGTGCAGTAAGGACAAATCACACATAACTTCTATTTTTCAGGCCAAAGAGACTGCATGGTTATGCCAAAGATTAAATAGAAAGAATGGGCGAGTCTTTTGGGGGGGCAGGGGTGGGAACAGAGAGTTGATTTCCTTGTCAATTAAAGGTGACTACTGATATTTAAAACTCAGATATAAGCCCTCTGGAAAAAATAAACAAGGCTTAAAAAAATCCTACATTTGCCATTCTAACAGTTTTCTACCTCCAAATGGGAAATTTTGGTGCCAGTGACTAAAAATATGCAAAACCAGAAAAGGAATCAATTGCTTTGATATCAATACAGCTTTTTTACCTGACTTGCTTTGTTGATATATCAAATTCAGTTATCAATCTCTGATTTCATTATTTTGTCTTACCACTACTACTCTGGTGCCTCATGTCCAAGAGGCCCTTTCTACTATTTATGTGAATGAGGTTCATCACCTAGGTCTGCTGACAATTCTATTCCACTCTAGCCCCAAACTGCCCTTTTTCATTTACTACCCATACAATCTTGGATTATGTTCTGGTTACTTTAAAGCTAGATTTCAAATTTCTATCTCTTTCAGTAATTATACAAAGCTTATTATTTAAAAATCACTCCTCTGCTCAGAAGTGCTTGTTGTAATTTAATTTCCCTGATGACTAGTCATGGTGAGCACATTTTCATGTTTATTGTCCATTCACATATATCCTTTTATAGATACCTATTCAAATATCTTATGCATTTTATATTGGGCTATTTTATTTGTTGATTTATAGATGTAATTAAAATATAAAAAAAATAAAAATCACTCTTCTGCTCAGTAAGCATCAAAAATACCTATCAATATATTTACTGTATATCACTCTTCTATGATTCTACTGCTATAAAAAAATTACTTGGGAGTTAAGAGCTATAGTTTAGTGGCCATGCTAATAACTAGATGAGTTACCCTGGTAAAATCCTTTGTTCAGGGAATTTCTGCCTCCTGTATAAAATAAGAGGCTAGAACCAGATGGTTTTCTTTCTATTATGATTATCTTGTCAGATAGTTTCCTTACAAGCAACATTGATGAGACCTTGTTTAGTTCAAAATGAACAGTAAGATTCACTCACTAAAGAATTCCTTCCTTTTGTTGGAGACAGGTCTGTACAATAGTTCTAATCTGGTTTCTTTTATGTATATAAAGACGTAGTGACAAATATAAATCATCCTACCATCAAAAATTTTGATTAGGATATTAGTGGTTCAGAAGAACCACTAATTTTATATTGGTTAAACTCTAAATCCTGAAATAGAAGTTGTTAATACTGACTCATGTTGGCAAAGCAACTACATTCCTCTGGAATAATTTTTATTACATACTAGTTATTAGATTTTAAACTTTACTTAACTTGAACATGAGAACAAATAAGAAGAAATGCCATTTGTGTGTCTAGAATTACATTTAAGCAAATGCTTTAATCAATAGTTTACAAAACCTTTTAGGCCCGCAGATTACTTTATTAGGACAAGAGTCCCTATAAACTCAACCTAACACTTTTGACTTCTTTTTGACCCCATTCATTGTATTAATAGAAACTTCAAAATGAAACAAGACTTTTAATTAAACATTAATGTTTTACTTTCTACTTACTTTCAAAAATCCTAATGAAATCACAATAATGGGAAAATTACACATAAATTCACAAAAAAGAGAAGCAGCAGTAGCAGAAAGTGACCAAGTGGTACCTCACACAGCAGATCAGAGAAAGCTAAAATCTAAGCTTAAGGAAAAGAAGCCAATGAGAATTCAGAAAATTCTTGCCACAAAATCCCTTCCAATCAGCTTTTTGGTACCTCACTCTTAAATGAGGGAAAGATAGCAAAGAATTCCCAAGAATTTAAGAAAAGACTCTAAACATGAAAAATAGCTACCAATATAAATAGAAAAGTATAGATCCTGATTCAAACTTAAAAAGAAAAAATGAATTCTAACAATAGGGACAACTGGAAATTTGAACAGTTATCAGACATCTGTACATTAATTTCTTTCAGATATAATCACAGAATTATATTATTTCTTTAAAGAGTCTTGATCTTCTTGAGACACACACCAAAACATTTATGCAAGAAATTATACAATGTCTGAAATTTGCTTCAAATATCAAAACAGGGGAAGGGGAAGAACACAGATAAAAAAGATCGATCATGAGTTGAGAAATACTGAAGGTAAAGAAGAGTATATGGGGGTTCTCTGTATTTTTCTGTTTCTTTCTGTAGATGTCTGACACTCTCCGTAATAAAAAGTTTTTAAAAATGAAATAATTAGAGAATAAGGAAAAATCTAGGAAGTTAAAAATAATGGTAGAAACAAAAAGTCAATAGAGGGTTGGAAGATAGTTGATAACATTTCCTAGAAAACAGGAAAAAAATAAAAATTAATCAACGAACCCAGAGGTTCAACATATCCAAAGAGTAGCAGTTGTAAAATGGAGAAGAAATGACAAAATACTTTTTCAGAACTGAAGAAATGAGCTTCTGGATTGAAAGAGACCACCCCATTTCTGGTACAATGAATTTTAAAAATCCACACTAAAGAAATACCATTATATGAATTTCAGAACACCAGGGATAAAGAGTAGATTGATTATAAAGACGTCTAAAGAGGAAAAGCAGCTTACACACAAAGACTGGGAACCAGAATGGCAATAAATTTCATAACTGCAACACAGGAAACTGGAAGACAATAGAGACAATGTCTCCAAATTTCTGAGGGAAAATTATTTTTGATCTAGAATTTTACATCTAGTCAAATTAAAAATTAAGTGAGGGGGTAGAATAAAGGCATTGTTAGACATGTAAAGTTACAAAAAATTTACTGTCCAACCTTTCTGAAGTACCTCCTAGAAGATGTATTCCACCAAAACTATAAAGCAAACTCAGAAAAAGTTAGACACAGAATTTAAAAAAGGAGATCTAATCAGCAAAGCTGTGAAGGATATGTGACTTCAGTATACTATCTGGCTCAGCAAGGAACAGTTTTTATAAAGCATCATGGAAATATTACTAGGAGGACATGAAAAGGGAAATTGTGTGTAGATGGTAGTATAAAAGAACTAAATCCTAAACTTCCATGGTAGGAAGTCAAAAGATTATGTCCCCTAATGAAAATGGGCAAAGAATTACAATATAAGAATACTGAATGTAGAGGTAAAAAGCATAAGTAGCAGCTAAAGAGATTGAAGTCACTGTCTCTGAGGGTCAAGAATTGGGATAGGGAGGAGGATAGGAAAAGCACTGATATTTTACAAGACTCTATATGCAGATTACTTTGAGAAAAATAAAAATTAAATTTAAGAACACACCAGCAACCTACCATTCCAATATGTCAAGTATCTTCACTTTTCTATGGTCTCTTCTATAGCTTATATCTATATAATTTAGGTAGACAAATTTGTTATAATGTTCACTTGCAAATTTTTATTACATTCATTTTTATGCTCACATTTGAAATACTTCATTTAAATAATATTCTATTAAGTGGTATACTGTAATTTTCTAAATAGTTCTCTATTTTTCAATATTTATAAGATTTAAAATTCTTGATATTGTAAATACTGTTGCAATGAAAAAATTGCAAGTGCACAAAATCTTCCTTTGAGATTATTTCCTCAGGTTACTTTAGCAGCAATAATGGCTTGCTATACTTAATGCAAAACAGCTTTCTAATTTATGTTGCCATCATATGAAAAAAACTCATTATTTTATAAGCATTTATCAGAAAACTGAGACATCTTTCCAAATATGGTTTATTTTATCCCCTTATATAAAATGTATTCTAAAGGCCTGTAGGTGGAGGTTGTAATGTTATTTCTTAGGAACTCCTAACCCAATCATTCCTTTTACATTTATTAGTTGGAATTCTACTGTAAGAAAGAGATTTCCCTTGTTCTCCATGAATTATTTTATGGATTAACCCATGGATTCTTTATTCAGTGGGTTGTAATCGATCACTATCATTAATTACTGCAATGTTTAAACTGTCCTAGATTTGGCCAGTAGGAGCCTTTTAATAAATTCCTTATATATTACTATTTTGTAATATCTGAGGCAAATAATCTCCTGATTTCCTATTTATACTGCTTTTCATTATATGAAGGGCCAAAAATTTTTGTATTGTCAACCTGCTTATAATTTGTGATTTGCTCAACATTTCTTCACAAGTTTTTCCTCAGTTCAGTTCAGTCGCTCAGTCGTATCTGACTGTTTGCGACCCCATGAATCACAGCACTCCAAGCCTCCCTGTCCACCACAAACTCCCGGAGTTTACTCAAACTCATGCCCATCGAGTCGGTGATGCCATCCAGACATCTCATCCTCTGTCGTCCCCTTCTCCTCCTGCCCCCAATCCCTCCCAGCATCAGGGTCTTTTCCAATGAGTCAACTCTTCGCATGAAGTGGCCAAAGTATTGGAGTTTAGGCTTCAGCATCAGTCCTTCCAATGAATACCCAGGACTGATCTCCTTTAGGATGGACTGGTTGGATCTCCTTGCAGTTCAAGGGACTCTCAAGAGTCTTCTCCAACACTACAGTTCAAAAGCATCAATTTTTCGGCGCTCAGCTTTCTTCACAGTCCAACTCTCACATCCATACATGACCACTGGAAAAACCATAGCCTTGACCAGACAGACCTTTGTTGGCAAAGTAATGTCTCTGCTTTTTAATATGCTATCTAGGTTGGTCATAACTTTCCTTCCAAGGAGTAAGCGTCTTTTAATTTCATGGCTGCAATCACCATCCGCAGTGATTTTGGAGCCCAAAAAAAATAAAGTCTGACACTGTTTCCACTGTCTCCCCATCTATTTCCCATGAGGTGATGGGACCAGATGCCATGATCTTAGTTTTCTGAATGTTAAGCTTTAAGCCAACTTTTTCACTCTCCTCTTTCACTTTCATCAAGAGGCTTTTTAGTTCCTCTTCACTTTCTGCCATAAGGGTGGTGTCATCTGCATATCTGAGGTAATTGATATTTCTCCCGGCAATCTTGATTCCAGTTTGTGCTTCTTCCAGCCCAGCGTTTTTCATGATGTACTCTGCATATAAGTTAAATAAGCAGGGTGACAATATACAGCCTTGACGTACTCCTTTTCCTATTTGGAACCAGTCTGTTGTTCCATGTCCAGTTCTAACTGTTGCTTCCTGACCTGCATACAGGTTTCTCAAGAGGCAGGTCAGGTGGTCTGGTATTCCCATCTCTTTCAGAATTTTCCACAGTTTATTGTGATCCACACAGTCGAAGGCTTTGGTGTAGTCAATAAAGCTGAAATAGATGTTTTTCTGGAACTCTCTTGCTTTTTTGATGATCCAACGGATATTGGCAATTTGATCTCTGGTTCCTCTGCCTTTTCTAAAACCAGCTTGAACATCTGGAAGTTCACGGTTCAGGTATTGCTGAAGCTTGGCTTGGAGAATTTTGAGCATTACTTTACTAGCGTGTGAGATGAGTGCAATTGTGCAGTAGTTTGAGCATTCTTTGGGATTGCCTTTCTTAGGGATTGGAATGAAAACTGACCTTTTCCAGTCCTGTGGCCACTGCTGAGTTTTCCAAATTTGCTGGCATATTGAGTGCAGCACTTTAACAGTATCATCTTTCAGGATTTGAAATAGCTCAACTGGAATTCTATCACATCCACTAGCTTTGTTCATAGTGATGCTTTCTAAGGCCCTAGTTTCCTAGTTTCCTAGGATGTGTTAAACTGTAAAATTCAGTTAGATTGTTGTTTACTATGGTATATGGTTTAAGAGAAGACTGACTTTTTTCCAGGTTGTTCAGAAGTATTTCAAGCAAAATTTATAAAATCAGTATTAAATTTCTCATTTTCTGGACACAAGCTTTGTCATACAGCACAGCAATTACTCAATATTTTTGCAACAAATACATTAAACTTTAATATATAATACTTCTGTACTGTTTTGTCCCACTGGTTTATATACTTATAATATTTTCCCCCCAAAATACAATGAATTATTACTGCTTTAAATAAGCTTTAAGCCTGATAAAGCTTGTTCTTTTCTTATTCTTCTTTTTTAGAATACTCTTTGAGGCATATGTTTTCAAGTGAAATTTTGAATATTTCAAGGAAAATGCAACAGGAATCTTGAGGATATGGAGCTAATTAGATGACTAGAGGAATACTGAGAATCTTATCAGCCTTCTCTAAAAGGAATTGGACATGTTTTTCCTTTCCTAATATCTTTTAGGTTTCTCAGAGTTTCATTGTTTCCTTTATATATATTATGCACAACACAAGTGCTGTTATATACATGAAAACAAACTACTTCTGTTGCTTCTGCAAATGAACTCTCTTAAATAAGCTGGAGAAGACTCCTGAGAGTCCCCTGGACAGCAAGGAACTCAAACAAGTCAATCTTAAAGGAAATCATTCCCAAATACTCATTGGAAGGACTGGTGCTGAAGCTGAAGCTCCAGTATATTGGTCACCTGATGCAAACAGCCAACTCATTGGAAAAGTCCCTGATGCTAGGAAAGATTGAGGGCAGAAACAGAAGAGGACGTCAGAGGATGAGAAGGCTGGATGGCATCACCAATGCAACGGACATGAACTTGAGCAAACTTCGGGAGATGATGAGGAACAGGGAGACTGGCATGCTGCAGTCCATAGGGTCACAAAGAGTCAGAAACAACTGGATGACTGAACAACAAATGCAGCTTTATAACATGGGATTCATGAGTATGAAGTTACAAAAAATAGTGACATAGAGTAGGACACTAAGGATATAATTTTAATGCCCTGGTCCCAGCAAGAATCAACTAAGTAGTAGGCCAGGAAGTGGAGACTAGATAGGAAAGAAAATACATTCAGGAAGGAGCAAAAGAACAGAAGCAATGGATGGTGTTTATAGAAGAAGGTGAAATTTCTTGAAACGATGGTAAAATCCAGTGCGAGTTACTAATTGGGAAGAATAACATCAGAAATAGTAACTGATCATCATAAAAATTCCTTCCAGAACATTTTAAAACCTTTAGAAAATACAGGTAAAGTTGAAGAGGAAAAAGAGATGTTAGGAATCAACATATAAAACAATTAGAGGTTATGTGGTAAAAAAACCAGTACTACTTTTAAAAAGGAAGATTTAAGTATTTTAAAATCTAGGTACAATTTTTTCTAAGAGACTGTTTACCTACAAGAACCAAATCTGACATTAGATGTTTTTTCAAAATCAGAGGCTTAGAATGAAAACTTATTTGCAGACCAGAAGTCAAAATGATAAAGTCCTTAGAATAAACGCTATTGTGCATCATAAATTAATTAGTACATTTAAAAAATATTAAAATACTAATATGAACTGGTAAAGGTATCAAACCTAGTTTTAATATTCTAAACTTCTATTTGCCTAAAGCCCAAGAAAAATTTGTAATACTTCTTTCAAAACATGGCAACTCCCATTCTCACTAGTCATATGATTCCTAGTCTTGTAGAAAAAAATCCACTAAAAGAAAGTCTAAATTTAAAGACAGTAACAGGAACAGATTTCAGAATTTAAGTAACTGGCTAAGAAATCATATGAGATCAACTGAGATTTTTCAGTCTGTTCATACTACACGAACACTACAAACTGCAGTAGCACTTACCTTTCAGTGTGGCCTTCTTCAGTACTTTCATGGCGTAAAGCTGTCTAGCATCAGAGCCTGAGATTTTTTTGACTAAGAAAACCTGTATTTAAATAAGAGAAAATAAGTTTTACAAAGTATCACAAACTATGCTATTGCTAAAATAAGACTCCTATTGTAATACAGCTTATTAGAAAGATTCTGATACCTTAACTATTTTCCTTAAAATCTATCAATTATAAACAGAATGAATTGTAAACAGTGGTTATAACTTTAGGTATCAATATAAGTAAACACATTTCTTATTGTTATTTGCCAATTCCCCGAAGATCATATAACATGTAAGACAAAGAAAAATCTTCAAAACATGTAGCAATCAAAGTCTAACATGTTTAAAGTATAACACAGGTGGTAACTACTCTGCTTTTAACAGAACAAAAATTCTGATTCCATAAAAATTGTTATACAGGAGTTCCCGTTAACCATAATTTTCTGCTGATTCAATTCTGTTGAATAGTCTTTTCTATATACAAAAATGCCACAATTTCTCATTTACTGGGCAGAACAATTTATTTTTATTTTTAAATTGAAGTATACTTGATTTACAATGTGTTAGTTTCTGGTATACAGCAAAGTGATTCCATTTATATATTCATTCTTTTTCATTATGGTTTACAACAGGATATTGGATATAATTTCCTGTGCTATACAATAGGACTTTGTTGTTTATCTATTTTATATATAGTAGTTTCTGTCTGTTAATCCCAAACTCCTAATCTATCCCTTCCTTATCATCTTTCCCCTTTGGTAACCATAACTTTGTTTTCTATGCCTGTGAGTCTATTTCTGTTTTGTAAATAAGGTCATTTGTATCATATTTTAGATTCCACATATACATGATATCATAGGATATTTGTCTTTTTCTTTCTGACTTACTTCACTTAGTGTGATAATCTCTAAGTCCATCCATGTTGCTACCAATGGCATTTGTTTTATTCTTCTGTATGGCCAAGTAATATTACATTGTATATACATACCACATCTTCTTTATCCATTCATCTACTGATGGACATTAGGTTGCTTCCATGTCTTGGCTATGTAAATAATGCTGCTATGAACATTGGGGTACATGTATCTTTTCGAATCAGTTTTCTTTGGATGTATGTCCAGGAGTGAGATTGCTGGATCATATGGCAACTCTATTTTTAGTTTTTTAGGGAACATCCATAGTGGCTATACCAATTTACATTGCCACCAACAGTGTGGGAGGGTTACCTTTTTTCCACACCCTGTCCAGCATTTACAATTTGTAGACTTTTTAATGATGGCCATTCTGACTGGTGTGAGGTGATATCTCACTGCAGTTTTGACTTGGGCAGAACAATTTAAAACACTTATACTGAAGAAACCTACTCATAAATATTTAATGTAAACTAAGTCAGAACCCTGCTTTCCCATCTTTTAAAAATCAAATATACATATATAACCTAAATATTAAGAATACAATTCCCAGGTATGTTACTGAGCTTCTTGATTTTCCAAATATTTCCAAAATTCAGTGTGAGATTTATGTAAAATGAATAAAGCCTGCTCTAAATAACTCATGGTCATACTATAACATGGCTAATACAAAACTATCACTATACCCCCTCTACTCATTTTGACCATGAGTTTCATGATCTTTTCCATCAAACTTTTAAACAGACTTGCTAAATGGACCTGAATTTCAACTTTTTTTCTCCTACCCATTCTTTCCTAGCAGTGCTATTGAGCTGCCACAGATGGCTAAGAAGAGACACAACTATAATCAAGGAATAATTCTAGGGTCAGCTCTCAATTATCTGCATCAGCACACTAGACTATTAGCACAAAATAAAAAACTGATCCATTCAACTGATTCTAGTGCAAGGCAGAGTTCCTCACTTTGAGAAATTTTCCCAAAGACAATGGGCAATGACCTCACTGAAAAGTGCCACAATGTACACAGAAACCCCAATGCAAGGTGTGCTTCTCTGCCCAAATCTTTCCCCTTGTCCCCCTTCACCATGGTCCCTGGTGAAACTTTCTTTCAGCCAGCTAGAAGTGAGCCAACTTAGGGAGAAAAAGTGTATTCTCAGTCAGGGTAGTTCCTAAGGAGGAATGATGTTCAAATATTAAAGGCAGTCAGAGATCATGAATATTTCTGAACTGAAATAAATTTTAATTAGGTAGGGATAGTGAGGATTTATATGATATTTATTATTCATTCCTAAGGGTCCCTAATCAAGTTTCTTTGGGTCATTCTACAAGAAATATTGTCTTCATGGGTTGTAAGCTTTCTTCACCCTTTTTTTTTCCTTCACCCTTCTTTGAAAGCATCCTCTTGATACCTTTCAGCACATCTTAATTTTTGCAAAGGACTTTCACAAGGATTTGTAATGCATCATTCATGATAATTTTGGGAAGCAGGCCTATTAAGCAATGTCTATTTTATAGCTGCCCAAGCTAGGACTTTGAGAGGTGAAACAGTTCACATAGAGTCACAGTGGTGACATAGGGATAAGAATTGGGCCAGCTACCCAGCTCTGTGCTTCTGCTCAGGGCCCTCTTACTCCGCTGCCTCTGGCAGGTCACCAGTCAAGCACAGCAGGAGCAGCAGCAGGCCCAGATGCCATTGGATCTTCTCCCACCAGCATTTCTGACCTTTCTAACTCCCCCATGAAGCTATTCTAGGCTGTGACAGGTCATCCCTGTTTCCTTGGCTTAGACTGGCTTTTGAGGATGAGTAAGAAAGGAGACGCCCTATTTTTAATGTTTGCTATTTTTAGTAAGGTATTTAAGTTACTCTTAAAGAAATAAAGGGAGAAGCATGCTAACTCCTGGAAACTTCAATATTATGTTCCCTGAAAATATAATATGCTGAAATAAGTCCATCTATTTTGATTTATCCATAATAAATTACAGGATAATACAATCTCATAGCAGATATTATGTGCTTGACCTTACATGATTTAATTCTACTACCTTATGAGGGTAGGACATTATTTACTCATTAATTCTTTCCAGAACTATATGTTAGGTACCGTGCTACAGGATCAATGCTAAGACATGGTACAAGGCGTGCATGGCCCCTGCACTCATAGAACATACAGTCTAGTGTGGGAGATAGCCAATAAATAACTACTCAAACAAAAGACTGCAACTGTGGTGAGTGCTGTGAAGATGAGGTATGTAATGTTCTGCAAGGGTAAAAGAGACTAATATGACCTAGTCAGGATGGCTGGGAAGACTTCTTTGAGCTCATAAGCATGACAGGCGCTAACCAGGGGAGGAAGAGGTGGGGCTGGGACACAGTGTTTC
Organism: Cervus canadensis; assembly: GCF_019320065.1. Classification (NCBI taxonomy): domain Eukaryota; kingdom Metazoa; phylum Chordata; class Mammalia; order Artiodactyla; family Cervidae; genus Cervus; species Cervus canadensis. Next base: position 23,320,150 of record NC_057419.1, read on the forward strand.
AGGCAGAGGGAATAGCACATGCAAAAGGCTTTTGCTTACAGACTGAAAAAGAGGCCCATGTGGCAAGAACACAGGTAGCGAAAAGTATATAAAGTGATGATGAGGTAGTTAGGGGGCAGAATCAGGGGCTCCTCTACCATCTTAAAGAATTCGTCTTTCTCTTGAAAGCAAAGGGAGGCTACCAAAGGGTTAAGAGGACGGAGTACAAGACTAGCTCCTCTTGGCTGCCCTGTAAATAATGGCTTGAGGCAAGAATAAATTTGGGAAGCCCAAGGTAGGAGCCTTCTTCAATAGGTCAGGGAGAAACGGTGGTGGCACAGACTGAAGAAGTGGCAGGGAAAAAGAGAAAACAGGCATGATTTGAGAAATCTTTACTAGATCAACAAAACTTGTGGACAAATCATATTGGTAGAGGTGAGGGGAGAGGAAAGGGTGGGGATAAGAAGGATATGTTAAGAATGGATGCCATTCATAGTGATGGAGAAAAATGAAACAGGAGAGGTTTGGGGATTAGGGGAAAATCATGAGTTTGGTCTTACACATGTTGAGTTTAAACTGACTTTAAGGCATGCAAAAAGAAAAAAAACAAGTAGCGATACATAGAGTTCAGAGCTTGGAGGCACAATCTAGACTGAAAGTGCAAGTCTCTTAGGTCAGCTGTACAAGGGTTTTATTAAGACAGTGGACATAGAGAAAGTAAATAGGAGCTGGTAGAGAGTGAGGAGAAGGGAGCCTAGAATGGAACATTGAGAACTTCAATACCTGATGACTGCCTAGAAGAGGGAAATGGTGCTCGAAGAGGTTCCGTAACTTGCTCAAGCACAAATAGCAAGTATGTAGGAAAAAAAGAAAGAGAATATACCTCTGGCTGACCTAGAGTGCAAACTTGCAACCATTATCTTCTTTTGTCTACTTAATCTTTATTTGGATTAAAAATATCAGTTTGGGTTTGAAAGAAGTTAACAGCTGTAACAGTTTACCTATGTTAGCCAAGAATTGCTAAATAGACCCATTAAAATACACAAGAGAGAAAAACTGGTGTTGTTTTGAAACTTGCAAAACATGTTATCTTCAAATGCTTCCTCGGCGAGGTGGCAAAGAAGCATTGCATGGTGAAAGTTGAATGAACTTTCAGAAAAGTTCCTTTGCTGAGAAATGTACTAGATAGACAGGTCAAGTAGTAGTGATTATAAAGCTGTATTTCCCAAAATGGAGTACAGGAAGTGCTCCTGAGGTATGCAACAGGGGGAAAAATGATAAAGATGTTGCAATTTCAGCCAGTGGCTTTGGGAAATATTTTCAGATATTAAAACAGGCACAGATATCACTGATTAGAATGCAAACTTTGCATTCATTTTAAAGACAAGCTAGAAGTCCCCTAATTTCATATCTGTAGTGCTAACCCCACACCCTATTTCCTTGGAAGTACCAACTCACTTTCTGCTGGAATTAGGGGTACTCCAGAGGAAAGACTGACATGCAGGGTTAGAATATAACGCAGGATCACGTTCCAATTCTACATGAAGCCTCAAAAAGAGACCAGTGTATCATGGGAACATTTTATGATTTTTTAATCATTTGAGAAGTGCAATTAGAGAGGTTGCTGACAAAGGTCGGTTTAGTCAAAGCTATGGTTTTTCCAGTAGTCATGGATGGATGTGAGATTTGGACTATAAAGAAAGCTGAGCGCTGAAGAATTGATGCTTTTGAACTGTGGTCTTGGAGAAGACTCTGGAGAGTCCCTTGGACTGCAAGTTCAAACCAGTCCATCCTAAAGGAAATCAGTCCTGAATATTCACTGGAATGACTGATGCTGAAGCTGAAGCTTCAATACTTTGGCCACCTGATGTGAAGAACTGACTCATCTGAAAAGATCCTGATGCTGGGAAAGATTGAAGGCAGAAGGAAGAGGGGATGACAGAGGATGAGATGGTTGGATGGCAACATCGACTCAATGGACATGAGTTTGAGCAAGCTCTGGGAGTTGGTAATGGACAGGGAAGCCTGGTGTGCTGCAGTCCATGGGGTCACAGAGTCGGAAACAACTATGCGACTGAACTGAACTGAACGCCTTGAAGATAAAATGAACTGAATACTGCCAGTTTATGAAAGTTTCCAATGTACTTTTGAATGGTTTTATTCACTTTCTCACACTTACTGACAGTGAGAATTGTAAAAACACAGAAAATATCGCTTTGTAGGGAGATCAGTAGTATTTCAATAAAATATTTCCATTCCCCATTTGTATGAAATATACATTAATTTCAAAAAACAACTTTTTAAAAAGTACATATTCATGACTTACCTTTCCAAATGATCCCTGCCCTAATACTTTTAAAAGTTCAAATTGGGAAGGATCTGCCTTTTCATGTCCTTCCTTTACATGATGTGTGATTGCAATTTCTTTGATACTGCCTTCTTCCTGTTGATGCAAATATAAGGGGATAAAACAGAGTTAGAGCTACTTCCTCTGGCTATAAATCAAGCAATATAAATTTAGTGTATCATACTAGAAATCCTCAAGTTAACATACATAAACTGCCTTTACTGACCCATCAAGTAAAAAGAGAACACATGCCAAGCAAATATACTTTAAGTTAAATGTCAGAGACAATAATACCAGTCAACCACAGAGGCCGGTTAAACCTCTACATAACATTAGCACTGAATATTTTCAAGTCTTCATGCTTCCTAATGGAAATAATCAGAATAATTAGTTTCATTGGCCGAGGGCATAGGGTATAAAGAAGTCTGAAAACAGATCAGACTAATCTGCTATGCTCTGATGTGTGGCTGTATCAGGTAGAATCAATACTATACACAAAAAAAGCCTGATTATTGGGGAGAGGGGTTGAAACATATTCCAAAGTAAATGTGGAAATTTCTACCCTCAGCAAGGCCATCTGAATTCGCATGATGAAATTTGTTGTGTTTGAAATATCTAAGTTACTTCCTGTTTCTAGGACAACCTGAGATCTGAGAGGGGAGAAAGGGGTAACTCTAAAACACAACATCAAAAAAGATTCAACATTTGGATGGAGGATTAGACAGAAAAAAAATGTCTTTCCAGCATGATGGAACAGTAGAAGATCTTAGAGTTAAGAAATGGATACTTAAAGATGGTGGTTGTTTTACTATATTTGAGAGAAGGTGTCAGAAGAGAAAGGCTGAAAATACATATAAGTATACACATAATTTAAATTATTTATTTACCCTGAGATCAGAAGATTAAGTACACCTTATTTAATCAAGACACATGAAAATCAGCCCAAAACTACAATAAAACAAAACCCAACAAAACAAGAAACATAAGCTTGTCACAGACTATTATCATACTCTGTATATTTTAGCACTTTTTTCTTGGGTTAAGTGGGATATAATTTATTAGGCTGCAACATTTTTTCATCTTATATTTCATAGCAAATACCCACTACAATTATCTGTCACAAATAAAAATGCAACACAGGCAGGGAAGGATTACTGATTATAACCATTCTGCATTTTGTCACAGGCATTCAGGATCAAGCCTCATTCCACAGTGTGAGCTACAATCAGGTCACAGATCTCACAAAAAATAGAAGTTACTATTCTAGAAAGACTTCATTTTTGATGACTACCCTTCCTTTCCTTTGTCAAAAAACTACTAAAAAATGAAGTCTCCTTAGATCCCTTCATTGAATAACCACACTAAGCACCTACTATGTATTAAGCACAGTACTGGGAATAACTTTCATTCTATTTCCAGTAACACTGTCTAGATGTAATCCTTCATTACCTTTCCTATAGGAAATTGAAACTAGCTTGGTCACTCATCATGCCCCTTTTTGCCACTGCCACTCCAATTAATCCTCCTGACAAATTCATTTTCTGAAAGTAGATGCTCCAGTTACATGACTAACTGCTCAAAAACTTCTCCAAGTTTTCCCAAATTAAATGCGCTACTTCACCTTGGCACTGGAGGTCCTCTGCAACATGGTCTCAACTGCCTTTTCTGGCATTATTTCCCAACATTCCCTTATACAGTCTTTTGTCAAGCTGGGTTATTTCCTGTTTCCTAAATTTTTTGTCTTTAAAATCAAAGTAATACTTACACATGGGTAACAAATCAAGTAGTGGCAGAATAGTTTAAGATGAAAAGCAAGTCTCTTCTCACTGCCATACCTAAGCTTTAAAAAATAAATCTAATTCTTTCTGCACTAACTTTGACAGTTTTTTAGTTTATTAACTTTATGACAATGCCTACTGATTTAAAAATAAGATGAAGGACTTACTTATATTATGCCCCTTCCATCCATCATCTTCTTCCCTATTATCTGATAATTATCTTCACAAAACCCTCTCATTTTTTGGGTAAGTTTTAGACAGGATCTTAACTCTTCACTTTGTAAGAGGGTAATAGTGCCCATACATTCTTTTCCTCAAACTACCCCCCCCACCTGCTGATAGCTTCTTTGTATTAATATTTAAGGCTGTTAATATTAAGAAAATTAACATCCTCTCCTGTAACCACTACCAAATTCTTCTTGCTTTCCCCAAAGCCTGATTCTAAAAGCTGAACGCCTATACAAGCAGCAGCATTTTCATGACAATACATTGTTCAAGCAGGGCTAGGAGGTTTATTAAATTTCTTTTCATACGGTCCCTAACAGTGACTTCTGGGACAACCCAAGGGGACTTGAAATCTTAGCTTTTAATCATACTTTCTATTCTTCTGAGAGCCTTTCTTACCCTCCCTCAGGAAGGGTTGTTCTCTAGACCTTGCTGCATAGGTATTATCTCGGGATGTATCTTCAGTGCTTTCCTGGTTGAATTTACTATTTTCAGTTTCCCACGTTTCTCTCTTTCTTAGATCACTCCCTTCTAACTTCCTAAGAAAGGTGATGTGGAAGAAAACTTTCTGGATCTCGCACATCTGAAAATGTCTTTATTTTGTCTTCACATTTGTATAGTTTGGCTTGTTACCAAATTTTAGAATAAAAACAACCTTGCCCAAGAATGTTGGCGCCATTTGTCCACTGCCTTCTAGCAGTCAGCGCTGCTGCTGATGCTAGTCTGATACACACTTTTTAGTACGTGACCTGGTTTTTCTTTCTCGAAGTTTTAAGAATTTTCTCTGTTTTTGTATTTCTGAAATTCCACACTAAGTGAGATAAAAATGGTCTCCTATCCTTCAGAATGCTAGATGCTTGGTGAACCTTTATAATCTAAAGACTTGAATTTTTTAACTCAGGCTGAATTCTAACATTTCTTTGATAAATTCCTTCCAACTACTCTTCAGGGTTTCTCTTTTTACAACAACTCTATCAATTGGACATTGTGTGTCTGGAATTTAATTCTCATCTTTTTTTCTCCTGGTTTCTGTCTCTTTTCTGAGAGACATCCTTGACTTTATTTTCCCACCTTGATACCAAAGTTTTTATTATGGTAAATCTTGTTTTAAAATAAATCTTCAAATCCTTCTTTTCTCAGCTTTTTTTTTTTAAATAGCACTTTCCTCCACTCCCCTATCACATCCTCCCCAAAATGGATGCAATCATTTTGAGGATATTAGATTTTTAAAAATATTTTTCTAAATTGGGAGAGCAGAGAATATAAAAATCATCCTTGGGGGCAGAGAGAAAAGATCAATGTCTATGGCTCAAGTTCCAAAACCTTGCCACTGTTCTATTCGCAACACATTTTTTTGTTCCTTCCCAGTTGAAATTTTTACTAACCATATCAGTAAACCAATTTCTATCTACTTTTATGTATAAGTGAAGTCAAAGTAGCATAATAGGCACGATATCCTTGGTTGGTATCTTGATTCCCAAATTGTGCTTTATGTTCAGTCTTTCCAAGTTATTGGACCATGAATATTTCAAAAATGAGCTTGAGGTTCAATAAGGACGTTATACTAATGCTTGGGCAATCTTGGATAACAAATAGGAAAGCAACAGCGTGCTCTTCCAGCTCATATTTGGAATCCAATGAGACAGATGCAGGGAAGAAAATCAAATTTTTGAAGACATTGATAACCAAAGACAGACTGACATTTGCATGTGACAAACCTATCTTTATGTCACTAAATCAACTGTTATTGAAATGAATCTGTCATATGAAAACATAGAATTACAGCCTGATAGTTTGTAAAATTGTGTTTTTGCCTTTAAGTATACAGTGAAGCAACTATAATTTTATGGGAAAAGAATTTTGTCAATGAGGTAGAGCAGAACTATATAGTATAACCACTATAATTTTTCTGTGAGGCTCACATTTTTACATTTTCTGGCACAACTACACTTTAACTGATATATAGATACCTGCCCATTCATTATCACAAAAATTTAGCTTGCATATTTTAAAAAGTTATAACAAATTTCATATTTTTATTTTTACAAAGTCTACATTTACTTGATAAAGGTATACTGGTAGGTAAAATTGTGAGGCTGGCAGCTGGTCTACATCACAATCCTGTATCCTTCATCTACATTCCCAGCACTTTCAGATACTTGGCACTCCAGCCTAGGTGTTCAATACTCTCAACTTATGAATGGGAATTCATTCGTTCATCCATTTAAATATTTATCTATTGAACATCTAATACATGCCAGGCACTCTTCTAGTTGTCTGAGACATATGATAAATGAAACAGAACAAAACCTTTGCTGTTTTGGGAGAGACCTAATAATAATAAAAAATAGTAGTATTACTACTATTAATAGCAGTTGTAGTAAGTTCATCTTAGAACATGATACATACTGTGGAAAAAAGATATTCAGTTGGATAAGAGGGATCAGAAGTGCATGGGTGGAAAGAAGGCCTTGCAATCTGAAATAAAAACACCAGGGCAGGCTTTACTGAAAAGATGCTATTTCCTGAAGGAGTTGAGGGAGTCAACCATCTGGGGGAAGAGCATTCCAGACAAATGGACAAACCAGTGAGAAGACCAGTGTGGCGCACACAGGGAAACTAGTGTTCAGATCAGAGAGTGAAAAGGAGAGGAAGAAAAGGAAAGGTTCAAGAGGGGACTAAAACTCAGGCAGTTCTTGTACTTTTCCTTCGTGACTGCCTGGTTCTGAAAGAAGTGTTTCTGATCTATGACATATTCTCTTAGGGTACTTCCTTTTTGTTAGAAGGCAATTCAGATTATGGGCCCGGTATGGTGCTAGGTATTTCCAATACTAAGATCCAGAAAAGTATCTGCTCTTCAGGAATTTACCCAGGGTTTCAAAGATGTACTACTGGGTAAACACTTGTTGAGATATGACCCTGATAGATAAAACAAAGGCCATTCAGTTAAAAAAAAAATCTGTAATTTTTGGAATTTGTAGAGTATCATTTTAGACATCACAGAAAAAGGGCAGAAGAAAATTCATGGACAGATGGATCTTTTGGTGCTCCTCCCGTCAAAGAGAAAGGTCACCTCATTTGTTTCCCAGGACCAAGAAAAGGTCCATAGCTTTTGCCTTAAATGGTCTTTGAGGTCTTTTCCTTAATAGGGAATAATTAACTCAATGTTTCCTTTCCAAGTTGAAAGGGAAAAAATAGAATTTTGTTCTTAAAATGTTTTTTTAAAAGGATTAAAGAAAAGGAACTGAAATTGATGCTGCCTACCTGAGTTATAGAAAACCTAATGTTTTAGCATCCAAACATCAAAAAACCAAACTGGGTGACATTACTGATTTTAAAGAATGATTCAACATTTGGCATTATGCCCTGCCTTGTATACATAATTTCCTTTTTCCTCCCCTCCCTTGAGTCAGGAAGTGTGTTCTTAAGGCATTTGTATTTTTAAAATTGTTTTTAATGTCAGAAAACATTGTTGAAGCTGGAAATAAAATATTTAAGTATTCCTTAGTAAAAGCCAATAAATAAGTATTTTCTACTCATGGATATGTAATCATTTTGTGGCCTATCATAAAAAAAAACTCTAACAAATGAAATTATAAGATTATATTGACCTCTTAAATATAATCCAAAATTAAACACTGCTCTCTATATAGATACTTATAGTTCCATAGTACACAGCTTTTAATTTTAGAAAGATATGTTAATATTTTGGCTGTGACACATAATTAGTCTGGTTATTCAAGTTGTGGTGAGAAACTACGTTTTAATTTATTCTAGATTACAATTTGACCGAATCCAATTTACTTGATTTGCTAATGAATGATAAATATGGTCAACATTTTTCATTTAATCAAATTCTTTAAGAGAGTATTCCAACCAGTTTCTTGAATCTATGCTTGAAAAAAAGAGCACTGTTAGTTTCCTAGACTAATATTCTCAATAACTGCTGCAAAGAGCACTGAGTTTTCTCCCAGTCGGGAATCCTGATCAACAAATTTAATTCTCTTTAAAGAACAGCAGGACAGCACAATTCTCATGGGAAAATATCAAGTTGATTTTGGCATGCTTTTAGATTAAATACAATGCAAATTATCATTCACAAACACATTTTAACAAAGTTATGATTTGAAAACTGTGTCTACTCTAAAATTACCCACTTAAAATATAATTGATTAAAAACTTCAAATATTTAAAAGAACTAATTTCAACAAAACTCTGCTTTTAAGTTCTTGATTGTTTAAAATAAGACATTCTCTTACAATGTTGCTTTCATTATTATTACATGGTAATCTCCTAAATATTAGTACGTTTCCAATTTTGTTCAGGCATAGTTTATTTTTTTTAATTTTTGTTTTTTTGTTCAGGCCTAGTTTAATACTGAGAGTTACAGTCATCTGTTTTATAATACAAAATTATACACACTAACAAGATAAAAATTACCTTAGCACTAAAAAGCCAATGTAAAATAACTTTAGAAAATACACAGAGTTGAAATGTATAATATAAATAGCTGGTTTACTTTAAGTAAACAGAAATAGCATCCTTTAAATGTTCCTTAAGAACTGGTTTTGAATTCTGAAAAGCTACTTAAAAGAACATATAAAGTAAAATAATTATTTAATTAGTGTAATTATACTTAGCTCCAACCGAAACATTTTAGTCTTTAAAGAAGTTGAACAAAGCTTACCTGTATAGAGCGAACACGAAAAGACAGAAATTTAAACATGGCTACGAAACCATGATGGTGATAAAAGAATTTCTGACGGTAAAACTTAAGTTAGAAAGGGAAGGCCAAGCCCCTGCAAAGTTTTCCCCTACCAGCTGTTCCGGCAATTAGAAAATTTCCTGTCAGGCGGGTCCCGAAATGCTAGAGAAAGAGGCCTGACAATTTTCCTGTGGTAAAAGAAAGGAGAACCGTAATGGCGAGGGCACTAATGTAGCTGATAGGTAGGGAGGCCAGAACAGGAAACCAAAACAGATTTGCTGATAGCAAAATCCTGTTGAAATGTTCATACGCCTGGTTCCCAGAAATCCGGACGATTTTCACAACCAGTGAAGTGAACGTTCTTTTATTTCAGAATCCTGAGATAGATTGGTATTTCTTAACTATACGACACTTTAAAAGCAACTGAAACTAGTCAGCACTGTTAAAATAATAAGTCATTGATTCACATGTGAAATTTTACCCTTTGTAATGTTTATACACATACTCCAAAGGATAGTTTCAAGACTACTTTAAAGTTACATGTAGACATGTAATGGGTGTTCCCTGTCAGTGAGGAAGAGTTTCCGAACTATGGGAAGAAAATGACCACATGCAAGAAACTTTTTAATTGTGATCTGAGGACAGATTCTTCCCATCTTAAATGAAAGTAAATTATATTTAAATTCATATTGGTTTCTAAACATCAATTATCAACCTGGTTAAAGACTTCAAGGCCCACAGTTAAAACTCACATTCCTAGCTGATAAAATCTAAATTAAAAAAAAAAAGCCCACTCCCTGGGTTATTAGTGAGCAAAAGGAACATTTACTGAAGTAAATCTGGAAAAGAAGGGAGGGTGAAACTACCATACAATCCCTTACTCCATTTCATCCTCTAATAGCTTCCAGAAGTTCTTCTAAGGTATTTTTGCTTTGAGAAATATTTTTTAAAGTATGCCAATATTCAGACATGATCACTGAGACAGTGCCATTTAAACAAAACCAAACGATAGAAGCATCAAGATCTGTGGGAAGATACTCTATTTAACGTACACAATCTATGTGGAACCAATAAAAACCTCAAATGTTAATCTACATACCCTGTACAAATTTCATAAAAATCACTGCATTTTCAAGAACTGAAGAGCATCTAGAAATCAGCAGGTTTACTCCAAGCATGAAGGAACTACGGTGGAGGCTGGCACATATTTGATGACAGAGCTACCTACCATGAGAGCTCAGTGCTGCTGTCCTAATTGGGCAAATATTAGAGGGCCTATTAGGTGTTACAGATACCATGTGAAAGGCCACAGCTCTTTCTGCTAGATCAAATTTTTATGGCCGTGTTCTATAAATAACCTAATACAGTTGAAGGAAAAAAAATTACTCGATTTGAAATATTATCCTATGTAACCAAACACATTAGAATCACCTGGGACTCAAACAAATTGCCAAGATAAAATTTTCAACTCTGCCTGGGAAACTGCATGTCTCTTGGTTAAAAATGCGTATCTTTGTTTTTCAGCAAGCACTTAAAAAGTCTTCCATCAGAACATAAACCCTCCCATCTCCCAAAATCAATTACTTAAGGCTCCTTACAATACTGCAAAAGGGCAGCAAGGCCAGGACAATCACCCAACACTGAACCAGTCTCTCAACATGAGGTGCTTCTTAAGACAGTCAAGAAGAGGCAAACGTCACAGTTACTAGACAACCAACTGAGGTGCACAGAACAAAACAGGAGTGCTCCCGCACAGAGCAGTCACCAACTTTACTCTTGTAACATTTAAGAACAGGAGCAACCAAATAACCTTTTTGGAATTTAAAGGGTTGGTCTAAATTGGCTTTACTGACTAGTGATGCTCAGGTTAATTCAGATTTTACTGCGAGTTATGCTTTTTAATATTATCCCTAAAATATAAAGCAATATTTCAGATACCAAAATCTGAACTAAGTCTCCCTCAGTTGAAATGATACCTTAATTAAAACAGCATGGTACTGCTGTATAAAAGATAAACATAGCGACAGGAAAGAATGGGATGCTTTACCTCTGAAGGAGATGTGGTGGTATTTGGCTACCTGTTTAGAAAATGCAAGCATAAAGGAAAACATTGATATAGATTGGGCTATAAAATTTAAAAACTCCTTTACATCAAAAGGCACCATAAACAAAGTTAAAAGAGTAGCTCAATATATATCACTGAACAATTGTTTTACTTGGGTGTTAAGTTATCTCCTAACCAGAACAAAAACTCTTAAAGTCCTTCAGGACATTGTTTATGGCATTTATTAGTGTTTAAGCATATGCCATTGTCCCTACCAGATTAATCTTTGGAACAGGCACCATACTTGCTTGTATCTTTATAGCAAACAGCACATACTGCTGCTGCTGCTAAGTCGCTTCAGTTGTGTCCGACTCTGTGCGACCCCATAGATGGCAGCCCACCAGGCTCCACCGTCCCTGGGATTCTCCAGGCAAGGACACTGGAGTGGGTTGCCATTTCCCTCTCCAAACAGCACATAGGAGAAACTCAAATAACGGCTGCCCAATTAAGTATCATATACTGAAGTCTGAAATGGACACTACTTGTGTGGTTGTGCCCATGAAACTAGATACTATTGCTGATATTCTCCTGCCTCTAACTTTTAACTATCTTTAAATTTATCTTTTAAAATTTTCAGCTAGTTTTTCATTTTTGTGTCTTACTGGTTTTATCATTCACCTTACTATTTAAGTAACTTTCATTATAAAAATTATGCATGTCCAGGATAGAAAGCTTAAATAATAAAGATAAACAAAAAGGAGAAAAACAAAAGAGGGAAAAAATTCACTATTTCGATGCTTTCTAGTTTTTTCCTGAATATATACATGTACACACTTGAACCATACTACAGAATATTATCATTTTTTTTCTGTAGAGGGTCAGAAAATACGGCTTTGCAAGGCATACTGGTGTCAATACCACCATTGTAGCAGGAAGAAGGATGGGTGAGGTTGTGTTCCAATAAAACTTCATTAACAAAAATAGGGGGCAGGTCTCAGGTATAGTTTGCTGACCCTTGTTTTCTATTATTAAATCAGCCTCAATATATCATTAATGACTGCAGAGGATTCTACTATATAAATTCCCTGGGGTGCTGGGTATTTGATCTATATCACTGGAATGTCTCCATGTTTTGTATACATTCACAGTTTATTAGAAATAATTTCTAGAAATGGCACTGTATTTCTAGAGGTAGTGCATGCTAAGTTGCTTCAGTCATGTCTGAATCTTTGAAATCCTATGGACTGTAGCCCACCAGGCTCCTCTGTCCATGGGATCCTCCAGGCAAGAATACTGGAGTGGGTTGCCATTTCCTCCTCCAGGGGATCTTCCCCACTCAGGGATAGAACCTGGGGATCCTGTGTTGTGGGCAAATTCTTTACTGATTGAGCCACCAGGGATGGCACCTTCTAAAGGTGGAGTATACAGCATTTTAAAGTTTCTTGATCCTAACTTATTTGGCAAGTTGTCCTCCAGGAAGAACCTAAATAATAACGAGAGAACCATACCAAGACCTCAGGCAAGGGTAAACTACAGTCAAGCAGGGCCAGTCAAGGGCTAAATCTGGTCATGCCCATTGCCATTTACCTAACAGCTCCTGCTGGTTTTGCCCTACATGATGGCTACCACTGACGTGGGTGGTTGCCATAAAGCCCACATGGCTCACAAAGCCTAAAATACTCACTACCCAGCCCTTCATAGACAGTTTGCTGACTCATGGTCTCGAGTCTTCCAACAGAATGAGCAGCAAATGCAAAAGCCCTGAAATTAGGAAATCAGCTCAATGAACTCAAAACACAAAGGAAAGACCTTGGTGGCTAGAATGTGTGAACACCAAGGAAAGTGAAGGAAATCGGGAGGTAGGTTCAGGCCACATCAAGCAGGGTTTTACAGACTATCAAGAAGTTTGCATTTGATTTCCAGTGTAATAAAAGCTAAACTGCCTCATTTTATGCAGCAGCATCAATACTGATCCCCAAAATCTATAAGTCCTTTTTGGCTTTTTCCTTTCTAATCTAATTTCCTTCCCTTCATATTTAATCCATCAATAAATTCTATATATTTTATCTCTGAAATACACCTCAAATCTGTCTATTTCTATTTCCTCTGACATTGTCAGTACAAGCCATTATCATCTAGCACCATCTAACCGATTTTCCTTTTTCCAAATTTCTCCTATACAATCCTTTTTCTTCAGAGCAGCCAGAATAATTTAAAAACAGAAATCAGGCTAGGTTGTACCCCTATCTCACATGCTTCAATGGCTTCGAATTCCAGACTAAAACTCAAATTTCTCATAGTCTATGGAGCATAAAGCAAACACTAATAAATGCTACCTTGATCCTAACTTGGGAATATACTCAGAAAATCGTTCAAATATGGTGATCAATATTTGGGTTTAGACATGATTTAATTATGTTAATATGAGACTATTTCCTCTTTACTAAAAGAAGAATGAATATTCAATTTTGTAAAATGTCTTTTTATTATCTATTAATATAATAAACTTAGTTTTTCTCCTTTGACTCACTGATTTGATAACTTAGATCAACATGTCCTAATATGCTTGCATTTCTGGGAAAATTCCATTGCTTTACTATAAATCTGTATTTGATTTGTAAATTTTTAAAAGGACTTTTGCATCTGTATTCATAAATTAAATTGGCACAATTTCCTTTTCTGTGTTCTTTCATTTTCAGGGCTATGCTAACTTTATAAAACAGACTAGAAGGCGATACAAATTTTCATATGTTTTAGGACAATGGCAGTACATATTTAATAACTTAAAAGTTCTCCCTTCCTATTGGTAAAGTCATAGTTTTTCCGTATTTTAAAAACCACATATTTCAGCAAGACTTTCATATTAGCATAGAGATATACTTCGTATGAAAGTGAAAAAAGTGTCAGTCACTCATTCATGTCCAACTCTTTGTGACCCCCTGCACTGTAGCTCACCAGGCTCCTCTGTCCATGGGATTTCCCTGGCAAGAATACTGGAGTGGATTGCCATTCTCTTCTCCAGGGGATCTTCCTGAACCAGGGATCAAACCCGGGTCTCCTGCACTGCAGGCAGATTCTTTACTGAGTCACCAGGGAAGCCCATAGTTAGTACACTATTATGTTTTTTTAATCGAATTTAAGGAAAACTTCAAGTTTACATAATAGAATAGTATAACAAACCCTCATGAATCCAGCACTCAACTGTAACAATTATCAACTCATGGCCAATTTTCCTTGAAATACTCACTTCCCCTCACTCTCATAACTAATTATTTTGAAGTAAATCCCTGACATTATAATATTTCATCTGTAAATATTTCAGTTGTTATAATGTTTTAATCTCCTTCCTATCTGTGGTTATATTCTGTTTTGCTTTCCTAATGTTGTGCATTTCCTTTTGTTTCTTATTTTTCCTGTTTTCTAATTCACCAATTTTGGAATTTAAATTCTTCTCTTGCTTTTTATAGGTTTACTGTGTAGTTCTTTTTCCAGTTTCGTTCACTGAATTCTCAATTCCTTAATTTGAATTCTCATTTATTAATAAATTTTTTCAAGTATAATTCTAACAATATCATTTAAGATACTACTATATGCTAAGAACCATGTTTTACATGAAATTATTTCAGTTAATTCTCACCACAATGAGAATAAGTAGTTATCCACACTACAGATGAAGAAACAAAGGGTTAGAGAGAAGTTAAGGAACCCGCTGCCCAAGTTCAAAAGTGGGAATGGCTGTGATGTTGGTAGGAGCCCAGCCAGGCAATTATATCTGGGGAAGGAGAGTGTATATGCATGGCCAGTGGCTGACATAGGCCAGACACCAGGAGGTGCTAAACCTTTTGATAAGACCCTGAAGGAATACAGCTCAGTAGAGAGTCCACAGCAGAGTTTCTGACCACTTTCTCTACACCACACATTCTATTTGTCTGGCAAAACCTGAACTCTGGTCAATTATTAACCAACTTCATGACTCTATGACAGCTAAACTCTGCTGGAGAAAAATCTACTGCTATAATAAAAACTTAACATATTCTTAACCAATTCCTTCAGATACAGGGTTTTTTTTTTTTTGTATGAAATCAAATTTTCAGATACTAATTAGGTTAATATTTAAGGACTTCCATTTAAGTATAGGGGAAGTATTCTGTAGCACACATCCATCAATAAAAACTGTTATAAAATACTAAGATTGTAAGGTTTTAAATCAGAGATGGGAAATAAGTTTCATGACCATCAACCTGAACCAAAGGGTAGTGGCTTCCTAGAACATGGAGAGGGGTTGCTTCTAAGGCCCTGTCTCAATGGAAAGCACACTATATTCCACTCACAACATCTCCTCTGAGCATGATATAAGAGCGAGGGGGCAGCACCACTGAGTGCCAGACTGGCATCTTGCAGTAAGCAGCAATACACCCTAGGCGGTATTGCTGGTCTCCTTATTCACTTTTTCCTGCTTAGCCTGGAGTTCTTTTCACTTAGTCATTTTTGTCTAAAATGGGTAAATTAAGAGATCCACTCAAGTACAGAGGTTACAACTTTCAATACACCAGTATTTCAGGTTGACTAAATAAACCACTCACATTTCAAAAGAACTTAATCAAATGAATATTCTTTCTTTCCAATTATGGTTTAGATCACTCAAACTCTGAGAAAATGAGTATTGTGATAAGCAGACCACAGCAGAGGAGAAGCAAATTTGGATCAGAGGGATCATATGAGTTAGGCAAGTTATGATCTTGTTTTTGAAAGGGAGTGTGCGTGTGTGATTTTTAAAAGCTCTTAGGGGAGAGAAGGGACACTAGAAATTAAAAATAGCCCTGAAAGAGGGCGAAAAATGTAGTATAGGAAATCTTACATGCTTGGAAATTTTGTCTATTATTCCCATTTAATGCCACCATGCAGTGCTAATTATAATGCTACTTAATCCCAGAAATATTTTTCTAAGTGTCATATACTTAAATCTACTAGAGCATATTTTCCCCATGCTCTAAGTGCTAAAATATACTCTCAGCCTATGAGAGTTAGAACCGCAGACAATACTCTACACAATCAGTCAGTAAGTGTCATTAATGTATCACTCCACAAATGCTCACTGCCAATGAGCACTCTATTGTACTTTCCTGTGTTGAGTGGGTTCTTCACTGACTATTGTCTACTCTTCTAGGGCTTCTCTTTCTGTAGTCTGTATTTAACCCATAACTTCAAAAGCTACACAAGTGTGTGCTGGACTTATGGCTATGAGTGTCATTTCTGGATGTTCAAACACAAGTTTTAAGAGAGTTTGAGGGAACCTTCAAGGACATGGAGGAAATCAACAGAAAACTGGGAACTGGTGAAATTCCCTGAATGCTGTGAAGGCCATCAAACACATCACTGCTGCCTTAGGCATGTGTAGAAGTTGGAAAAAACTATTACTAAAGTCCCATCAGGAGATTTGAAAAGAATGGGACACTGCCTGTGTACCTTCACAGGGTGTTGCTCTTTACCTTGGCATCTAAGGTCATCTATGACCCATCTCCATTGTATCTTTTAAAACCATTTTTACCACTACTACTTTTAACAAGCTTTTTCCAATTCTTGACAATCATGCATGTGACTCTGATATAAGAGCTACAAAGACTGAGTTGATATATAGTATTTAGAACTGTAATAATATAATACAAAGTTAATGTTATGAGCAATTCACATATGCATGGCCATTAGAAATAAACAATACAAGGAATAGAAGGGCCAAAGGGCCAAATTAAGAAAAAGTCATTTCTCAATTTTGTCTGAAGCCAAGTCTACTGTCAGCCACAAAATTCCTGGATACCACCCTTGTTTCTAAGAGGCATACTTTATCCCTGGTTAACAGTCTGAGAGAGCAGGATCAGTCTCTGGGAGGAAGAGGACAGGAAAATTAACACTTATCGGGCTCTTCCTTTGTGCTAGGTATTTATTTATCTCCTTTAATTCTCAAACCTCAGAAGAACCTTTGCCTGCCACTGTAAGAACCATTAAGAGAATTATTTTCCCACTAAACAAGAAACTGCTTTAAAGATTCCTGGATGATTATGGAGACTTAAACAGCTCAAACTCCCTATTTCCTCAGCATGGATTATCAGAGCATGGAGTCCTCTGACCAGATGAGAAAAGACAGAAAATCCTGGAGTCCAGGAAGGTATCCTTGCTTGAGGAGCTATACAGTAACTTACCTACTATGAAGGCAATCTCTCTCTCCCAGCCTTAGCAGAATAAAGGATAAAAATAAAGTCTCTCTAAAAGGTAAGGGAGAAGAACAAAATACACTGGCTGGAGCAAGTTAACTGGTGATAAATTCAACTAATTATACATAAATATGAATTAACATGCAAAGATGGCTATTAAACATGCAAAAAAGGCAGAGGTACCAGAGATCAAATTGCCAACATCTGCTGGATCATCGGAAAAGCAACAGAGTTCCAGAAAAACATCTACTTCTGCTTTATTGACTATGTCAAAGCCTTTGACTGTGTGGATCACAACAAACTGGAAAATTCTTAAAGAGATAGAAATACCAGACCATCTTACCTGCCTCCTGAGAAATCTGGATGCAGGTCAAGAAGCAACAGTTAGAACTAGAGATGGAACAACAGACTGGTTCTGAATTGGCAAAGGAATACATCAAGGCTGTATATTGTCATCCTGCTTATTTAACTTATATGCAGAGTACATCATGAGAAATGCTGGGCTGGATGAAGCACAAGATGAAATCAAGACTGCCGGGAGAAATATCAATAACCTCAGACATGCAGATGATACCACCCTTACGGCAGAAAGTGAAGAACTAAAGAGCCTCTTGATGAAAGTGAAAGAGGAGAGTGAAAAAGCTGGCTTAAAGCTCAACATTCAGAAAACTAACATCATGGCATCCAGTCCCCTCACTTCATGGCAAATGGATGGTAAACAATGGAAACAGTGACAGACTTTATTGAAGATGGTGAGGGCAGCCATGAAATTAAAAGGCGCTTGCTCCTTGGAAGAAAAGCTATGACCAACCTAGATGGCTTATTAAAAAGTAGAGACATTACTTTGCTGACAAAGGTCCGTCTTGTCAAAGCTATGGTTTTCCCAGTAGTCATGGATGGATGTGAGAGTTGGACTATAAAGAAAGCTGAGCACCGAAGAATTGATGCTTTTGAACTGTGGTGTTGGAGAAGACTCTGGAGAGTCCCTTGGACAGCAAGGAGATCAAAGCAGTCAATCCTAAAGAAAATCAGTCCTGAATATTCATTGGAAGGACTGATGTTAAAGCTGAAACTTCAATACTTTGGCCACCTGATGCGAAGAACTGACTCACTGGAAAAGACCCTGATGCTGGGAAAGAAGGCAGGAGGAGAAGGGGATGACAGAGGATGAGATGGTTGGATGGTATCGCTGACTCAATGGACATGAGTTTGAGCAAGCTCTGGGAGTTGGTGATGGACAGGGAAGCCTGGCGTGGTGCAGTCCATGGAGGTCACAGAGAGTCGGACACGACTGAGTGACTGAACTGAACATGCAAACATTCCTGGGGGAAGGAGATGGAGGAAGGTGATAAGTATCTGTTTATTCTGGTATGGATCAATTTAATTAGATAAATTTTCTAATATTTTATTAGACACGTGAAAGAAATAATTGTACTTCAAGTACATATAGACAAGAAAGGGTTGAGCCTTCAGAAAGCCAGAAGAAAGGAAAACAGAAATAAATTCTAGAAGATGGAAGAAAGGTGGATCTAAGATATGGGAAGGAGGAAGAGTGCAGCACAAAGAACAAAAGGAAAACATGAAGAGATGAGGTGTGAAGAAGTAAAAAAAAAAAAAAATTCAACCACAATGAAACAACTCTCCCACAAACAGAAATCAAGGGACATGTTTAAGAGAAATCACAGGGACAGCTCCATAAGTCAAGAAGGTCTGAGTGAAGGTTAAAGGGTCAAATAATGATGCAAGGCTTATATAACCAAAAAGTAGCAGTACCTAGTGTTTTCGATACCCTTTCAGCTCTATTCATTGTTCCCTCTGTTATTTATATGATAGCTAATAACCTTATACTATTTTCTTCTGACTCACCAATTTCAGTTTTTACCTTTAGACATCCTATTATAGATGACAACTCATAACACAAGCTTTGGTTAAATCAATATTTAGTCTTTATAAATATTATGACTATGTAAACACTGTTCACTACTTGAAGGAATATACCCTAGTTATATTTCTCGTACACATTTTTTTTAAGTTTATAGTTGTTTTGCTTTAGAACTTGCTTTCTTTTCTTTGTACCTATCTCAAATTCTTCTCTTTGTGTCTCTCTTTGTGAATTTTCAGTACTCAAACCTATTGGATAATTTATAACTTCTAACATCTTCTCCCCTGAAGACAGCCCTCCTGGAATCATCTGTCTGCTTCAATCTGTACCGAGGACTGTCTAAGTGGAGTGAATGAACTAATCTTCTGAAGCATCCTTTATTCATCATAATGGGAAGGAACTTTCTTCATTGTGCTTTTGTAAATGTTGGGTCTTTTGTTGCCTGAATCTCTTTCCTTTAGTTAACAATCTTCTACTGTTGGCAGAGCCCATTTTCTAGGAACTTCCAAAGAATAGGTACATGTCTGAAAATATCTTCCTTGAAAATAATTTTTACTAAGCATTTCAAAGGCATTGCTCCTTGATTTTCAACTTTCAATGCTGAAATGTCTGATACTGTTCTTATACCCACTCCTTCATATATGGTATAAGAAAAAAATCTCTAAAAGCTTATCTTAGTCTGTTTGGGCCACTCTAACAGAATACCATACAGTGGGCTGCTTATAATAAACAACCGAAATTTATTTCTCACAGTACTATACACCAGGAAGTCCAAGCTCAAGTTGCCAGCAGATATGGTGTCTGGTAAGGACCTGTTTCCTGATTCATTGATAGCCATCTTTTTGCTGCGTCTTCTCGTTACATAGCAGAAGGGGTGAGGGAGCTCTCTAGGGTGTATTTTATAAGGGTCCTAATCCCATTCATGAGGGCTCTGCCCTTGTGACCTAACCACCTCCCAAAGGCCCCATCTCTAAATATCATCACATTGGCTTCAACATATGAATTTTGAGGAAATACATTTAGCCCACAGCAAAACTTCTCTTTATCCCTGGTGTTTTGATATTTTATAAGGACCCTTCTTTAGAGTAGGGTGGTCTTTCTAGCTTATTTTAATTATTATTATTATTAACAGGCTTTCAGTAAGCCATTTTAATCCAGAGGCTCACGGTCCTCATGTTGAGGGAAAAAAACTTTTTCTGGTATTTTAGTATTCTACCTAATCTAACAGCATGATTATCACTATAACATTAAGAAAGAGAAAGTGAGGCCAATTAAAATGTGTCACATCTTCAATCATAAAAAACATTCTGACTTCAAAGATATTAAGATATAGGGAAAAATATGTATCTCATGCTACTTCTTTCCTAATTTTTCCTCTCCATTTCCCCACTGTCTCTTTCTGGAATTCCTATTAGGTAAATGTTAGACTGCTTCTCTTTCATTTTCTCTCCTATTTTCTCTTTGTCTTGTTCTATTTTATGAAGTTTCCTCAACTTTAGCTTCTAAATATTCTACTGAAATATAAAATATTATTATCACATTTTAATTTCTAAGAGCTTCTTTTTCTAACTAAAAAAATAGCATTCTACTTCTGTTTTAGAAAATCAACTTCACCTCTTAGCATTCAAAGGATATTAATTTTTCTTTTTCCTGCATTGTCTCTTTCCCTTAAGAACTTATTCTTTCATGTTGGAAGCCTTTCTCAAGTGTCTGGTGATATTTGGCTTTTAACTCATATTTAAGAGTGAGGCACTAAGAAGTGGACCAGTGGAGCTTGTCAACTGGTAGGCTTTCTTGTAGGTTATCTGGCCAAGCAGCCAGCCTTTACAATGAAGATCTCCCAAATGGCAGTTATCTGAAGCTCTTTTATCAGGGATCATTGTTTCCTCAGGAAAGATGACTCCACTCTCCTGTATGGAGGATATGGTCCTGGCTGGTGAAATGCGTAGGGGTAGGGGAATCACAGTACCACTGAGGAGTAGCCTTTCACTTGATCTCCCTGTTTCCAGCCCAGTGTCTCATCCCACTTACTACTATGTCTGGAGCCTCTCCGGTTAATTTTTATTTACGAAATACTTTCTGTCTCTTCCAGGGGTAGGAGAGGGGATAGAGTGAAGGCTTTTTATGTCGACATTCAACCAATCGCTATTTTCAGCCTGGGCCATACCTCCACTTTCCATAGTACTAGATGACCTCATTCTTGAGCTCTTCTGGGGCTCTGGGGCCCTAAACAAGGTTTCCTTCCCACTGATCTACTACTTACCAGCATGAAGGTCCTACAACTCCATCTTTTTATGAGCTTTTACCTGCTTTTCATATTTATATATTGTGGTTCAAATAACAGAAGTCTTCTAATTTCAAAGACCACTTTTCTGTTTTTTATTCTCCTTGTTGTTTAGGGTGATAATATCTCAGAGAAGAGGACAAAAACAGCTTTATTTTGCCATTTTAAAACTACAAGTTTCCCTTATGTGTTTTTGTGTCTCTAACAAGTTAGCAGAGTCCTTGACACCAAATAGACCTTCATTAAATACTTCATTAATGAATGACTGCTGCTGCTGCTGCTAAGTCGCTTTAGTCGTGTCCAACTCTATGCGACCCCAAAGACAGCAGCCCACCAGGCTCCCCCGTCCCTGGGATTCTCCAGGCAAGAACACTGGAGTGGGCTGCCATTTCCTTCTCCAATGCATGAAAGTGAAAAGTGAAAGTGAATTCAATCAGTCGAGTCTGACTCTTACTGACCCCATGGACTGCAGCCTACCAGGCTCCTCTGTCCATGGGATTTTCCAGGCAAGAGTACTGGAGTGGGTTGCCATTGCCTTCTCCAATGAATGACAAGATATAGTCAGAGTACAGACTCAGCTGCTCTAACAAAAAGACCCCCAAATGCAAAGGCTCAAACAAGAGAAGTGCTTATTTTTCTCTCACGGAGCATTCCACAGGTACAAGGCTAGGTTAGAGTGAAGAAGTGTCGCTAGGTCCTTAAGTCTTAAGGATCCAAGTTTCTTCTTTCTTGTTATTCTATATCCATTCTATAGTTTTGTTGTGGCCAAAACTGGCTAATCATTATACTCTGCATTCCAGCCCATAGAAAGGGGGGTTCAAAAAGGGGTCAATCAACCTACAAGAAAGTCTACCAGTCAATGAGTCCCATACATAGCTACTATCTCACAGTTTCTAGGGGCCAGGAATCAGGGCCAACAAACATGTGAGCTTGGAAGCAGACCCTTCTTCAGCCAAGGTTCAAATGAGACTTTAGCCCTAGCAAACTCCGTGACTAGTCCATGGGAGACTCTGAACAAAAGGACCCAGTTAAGCCATGCCCATATTCCTGGCCCACAGGAACTGTGAGTTAATGAATGTATGTTGGCTTAAGCTACTAAGTTTAGGGGTAATTCATTACATATAAAATAACTACCACAACATCTCAACTTTCACTATTTAACAGTAACTGACAAAAACATGCAATTGTACATTAAAGGCAAAAATACAATTTAAAAGTAGAAGGCTAAGAAATATTTGACAGTCTTTTGGATTTAATATCATTAAAGAAATATTAAAT
This sequence comes from Cervus canadensis, assembly GCF_019320065.1. Lineage (NCBI taxonomy): Eukaryota > Metazoa > Chordata > Mammalia > Artiodactyla > Cervidae > Cervus > Cervus canadensis. Next base: position 23,342,881 of record NC_057419.1, read on the forward strand.
ATTAGGCTTTCATCTTATACCCGATTCCTGTAATGGGGAATGATCTCAACAACTTAACCCACATTGCTGGTAGTTTCTTAGTCCTGCACTTTTTCAACCTATCTATCTCTAGAATGCAATCTCCTTTCAGATGTAAATGTCACTAATGCTGGGAGTACTCAGAGGGAAAGTATGAGCCATGTATATAGAATATCATAATGGAAAATGATTTGATTTTATACTACAGAAAATTAAAAATTTGAAGGTTTTCCTTCCAAAGGAATTGTTGTAGCAAGAAAAACAAGGTGGCTGATGGCAGAAAAATCAATATTAATACTAATTGCTTTTATATTTACTTACATGTTAATAAAGATATACTATAGACCAATGAAGTAAAATGACCCAAATAATCTGGAAGGTGCAGAAATCTAGACCAAATATGAAGGCAGCCTCAGGCACTAGACTTTGCATGTTAGCCAAGACTTAATCCATACGTTCCTTTAGTTAACAAGCACTGATAGAACATCTACTGGGTACTGGATGTCAGATATATTGATGTAAAACAAGGAATAATAATAAATAATGTAAAACAATAATAATAATTGTCTTATATACAGAACAAAATGATGATAATAACTAAGCTGCTAGCAATGGTTATCTTGTATGAGGAGACAATTTATTAATTTGTTTCTTTAATATTTAAAGAGTGCCTATTATGTGCCAGGCATTGGTCTAGGTGCTGGGATTCAGGACTGAATTAAAAAAGCAAGATGAGGAAACAGTGAACAATCATTTTTCAACATTAATCATCTCTAAAAAGCATGACCATTAATTTATTTCATCAATAAATCTATGATTAGGTTTTTTTTTTAAGCAAGCTTTAAGTTACTAACGAAATACTTTCAACAATATAAAGTCTGTCTTTATAATCTGTCTTAAAATCAGGCTTGTCAAACAGTTTTTAAAAAAAATACCACTGGCATATTCAAGAATGTATTTTGGTAAAGTTAATGTGAAAGCATCAATAAGTTTCCAACACTGTAAAATCATTACTTTGCCCAGTTTAAAAATAAGAATGTTTAAATTTTATGGTATCTGATTTATCTTTATCCCTATGATACAATATTTTACTTACAGTTTGTGGATTAATCTCTTCCTCTCCCATAGGTTCATCCATAATTTGCTGTCCATTCTGTGAAAAGCATAGCAAGTAGAAAGTTACCAAAACAGATTTCATATCAGTTCAAGTCAAACGAAGGCAGACAAAACAAAATCATATAGGAATATTTTCACTCCTAAAGGGTTCTAATGAAATAAGAACCACCATTTAAGTATGAAGTTGCCAATTTGCAACAGGTTGTGCTTCAAAAGTTAATGTGTAAACTGATGTTTAATATTATAAAAATATTTTTCCATGGAAATGATGTAATAACTGATGGTTACCCTTCCAGGTAATCCCTGGCAAGCCCTTGAGTTTATTTTAAGAGTTAAATGCATTACAATGGTCTTATTTAAACCTCACCAAACATTGTTTACAATACTTTCTATGGCAAAACACATTCTAAATTCCAACTCCATTGATAATCAGGGCAAATGATTAATTATTGGGGGGAAATTAAGCTAAATCTCTACATCAATAGAGATTCCAGATGGATTAAACGTTTAAGTGTCAAAAAGTAAAATTATACAAGCATTAGAAGAAAACACAGGTGAGTACTACTTATGAGGTAAGAAGGGTAGAAATCATAAAGGAAAAAAATGACATCTGAATCCATAAAAGTTTAAAATGTCTCTGTCAGACATAAAAAAGATAAAGACAAATTGATTACAAAAAAGTAAAATAAAAGCAACATATGACAAAGGGTTGGTATCCTCAATACATAAAGAACTTCGTTTTACAAACCTGTAAGAAAAAACACTGAACTTCAACAGAAATGAGCAATAAGGGAAAAAACAGTTCAGCCTTAGCACTAATCAAAGAAATGCATTTAACTGAAAGATACTTTTGCCTTTCAAATTGGTAATGATTTACAGAAAAAAATAACACCCAGTGCTAATACAGGTATGGGGATAAGAACACTCTGGATATACTGCTGTAGACAGTGTAAATCAGCACAACCTTTCAAGAAGGCAATATAAGCCTGTATTTAAAAAACAAAAAAGACACATAAAACTTTGAAATGTCTCATCATTTCAATTTTTAAAAAAATGGACAAGTGTGCAAAGATGTACATATAAGAATGCTCACCATAACTTTTTCCAAAAAGAACTCCAAATTGGAAACCTAAATTCCTAACAATAGAGAACTAGTTAAATATAATATGGTACATCCATATAATGGAATACTATGCAGTCACTAAAAATGATGATAAAGATGTAAGTTTATTGACATGGAAAGACAGTCACATGTAATAAGTGAAAAAGCAGTTTACAAAACAGTATGGATTGTAATGATCCCATTGTAAATAAATATATACATGTTTTAATGTATATATTTGTATGGGAAAAACTCTGGAAGGATATACACCAAAATGTTAACAGTGACTATCTCTGAGTGGTAGAATTTTAGACAATTTAAATTGTCTGGCTTATCTGGATTTTCTAATGTGTCTACAATGTCTACAATGAATATGTATTATTTGAGTAATTAAAAACAAAAGCAAAAGTCAGGTATACGTAATGTCTTCTCTAGCTCCCTCACTGGAGAAAGGAGTAATGCCCCTGGCCACTTGTTAATTCAACAAAGTACAAGGATTTAAGCTAACCATCTTTAGAGAATTATCAACTAGGAAATAAAAGGTAGCCATCCACTACCCCACAACCCACAAGAGACATCTACTCTGAATTTGAACTCCTCTCTGCACTCTCTCTATCTCTATTTATTCATCCATCCATTCATCCATCCATTTCATTTCATTCATGCTATGTTCTAGGCACCAAACTGGAGATGAAAACCCTCATCCTAAAGATTCATCCTACAGTATCTCATAGGTTTACTGACCCATAAAAAGGGCAACTTCCATTTTCAAACACTCATAGAGTATGTTCCAGGGTTAGGAAATGCCCACACAAGATTACAAAGCCAAAATACAGAAATGGTGCCAAAATACAGAAAAGGAGGAAGCAGGTATAAAATCTTTATTTTCCGAAGATACTTTCAGAGGCTATGTATTGTCCACTCCTATGGTAAGGACTCAAATAACACCAGGATACATCTTTCTCTTAAAAGCCACAACCATTTATTCAACCAAACACTGATCATTTTTATCCAAATATCCCAGAAAAATCTTAAAAGAGCTCTTAAGAACACTGGTTTTGGAGTCAGACACCTAGCTTCAAAGTCCTGCTCTTACACTGATTATGAAGTCTTGGACAAGTTATTTAAACTATCTAAGCTCTTTCTTCATATGGAAGGTGGATATTAAAAGTCTTATCTTCAGAGAGCTGTGAAGACTAAATAAGATAATGATATGAGACCTGTCAGTAAACAATCAAAGTTAGCTATTTTAATTATTGTCAAAACTCAATCACTCCCACTGCGGCCCACCAATTTGCTACTTCTGCATTCACTGTCTCAGTGAATGGTATCATCATTAATCTAGGAGCCCAAAGTAGATTTTCTCACTAATTGTGCATAGTACTCTCCTCCTATTAACACAGATCTACTCAATCGCTCCCCATTATTTGGCTTTTAGAATCCTTGGTTTAACTTGAGCTACATTTATATTTTCCATGGGAATATAATTTGAGAATTATCTGCTCCTTGCGATTTTCAAGGCAAAGTAAGAATCCCAGCTTGTAACTTACTTTTTGGTGTAGGAGAAACAGCCCTAAATCTGAATTGGTAGACCAGGGATAGAGTCCTAGATCTGCCACTTAAAAAGCTTTATGATTTGGGGCAATTCAGAGAGTCTCCTGATCCATTTACTTTATATCTGTTCAAAATGGGGGTACCTGCCCTGTCTACTCAAAGGGTTGTTGTTAAGCTCAAAACTAAGATAACTCATAAGAAAATATATTATAAACTGTAAGAAGCTGTACCAACACCAATTACTATTACTAAGGTAAGGTAGGTTCAAGAGGATAAAATAATACTGCATAAAGTCATTTTGATCTTAGTTTTCTGTTCCAAATATACAAACATACTCATATCATATGCTTAAATTCTTTCTATCCCCTTCTCACCTATATTTGAACACTATCAGGACAAGAAAGTACTAGACCTCACTGGGCAGCTCACCATACCATTTCAGGAAAAGCACTGACTGCTAGATAATGCTCTTCTTCATATAGTAACTTTCCTCAAATGCAAATTCTCTTTAAGAGGATTACTAACATGCGATGACTAACTTGTCTGTACTCTACCTACAAAGTCACAGAAGTAAATCTACGGCTGTGACTATAAACTCAAAGAACACCTCAAGTCTGTTCTTTTCTAGATAATTCAAGTTCCTTCAAACACTCCATTTAGAAGATGAGACCACTTTCTTTACTGAGCATGCAACCAATTCATCTTAAAATGGTGGAAAAGAGAATTGTGTGCAATTAACACTGCAACCTTGATACAACTAATGCAGAGTAAAGGGCATATCACCTCCCTTGTTCTACATAATAAACATATTAATGCAGTTCACAAATGCATTATTTTTGGAATATCCACAACACACTGCTGAGTCATACTATTTCTTTCTTGTTTTCTGTTGGTTAAATTCTTGTTTTCTTCACTTACACTGAAACTAAGCCCTCTATCCTCTATCTTGTATTTGATACTTAGGCTTAGAGCCTTAAATTTTTTTTATTCATCTTTTTCCAGTTCTGATTCATTGCTACAACCTCTATAGATTAGATTCCAACTCTGTCAATCAGCTTCTTCACTATGTTCAGCTTCATGTAATCCATAAATCGTACAATGCATTCTCTTTTCTGAATTTTCCACTCAATTAATTAATACAATATACTAACAAAGCAATCTAAGAAAAAAGTTAAGTGAAATATAATCTAAAGGTATTTTATGCTCTACTTTTTTTCAAACTACTGTTTCAGCCTTTTTTTATATAATTATTTATTTTTAATTGGAGGATAAAAACATCTACTTCCTTTCTGAGTTTACAAAAGATTTAGAACTTTGAACAATTTAATTTTTAAAACAAGAAAATATAAAAGCTAATTTTATCCTACATACCAGTGTAGTGTTACCAAAATCAACCCCAAAAGGCAACTTTACTTCAATAAACCTTTTGTATCACTTCAGCAAAACAAGGATCCAAATGCTAACTATTTAGAAATGAGGATAATTACCTCTGTGGCTAAGAATTTTCCCTTCTGAAAAAGGACTCTTGACTTCACTAGAGATTAGGTTACATGGACCACTAATGTGACTCACTATTGTAATACTTACAGTTTCAAAAGTTCAAGAAATAATACCAATTAAACAAGAAAATTTATTTCTCTAATTTTAAGAAACAAATAGAAAAAACATGTGGTCTGAATCTGGCTAGTACCAGGTTTAAACTCCAGTCCTGTCACTTACTGCTGTAGTTAACTGGCTAAGTTACTTAACATTTTGAGCCTCAGTTTTCTCATTTGTAAGATGCATATAATATCTACTTCACAGGGATGTTGTAATGAAAAGGACTCACCAAGGGACAGTAGATGCTCAGTAAATGCTACTTCCTGTCCCCTCTTTGCCTTCAATTGACTGTGTAATATTTCTATTTCTACAGTTAGCTTCCAAAAGTCATAATGCAATGAAGTAGTACAGGAGAGTATTGAGATACCTGTTTCACCACTTACTACAGCCAATTTCCTGCCAAGCAGGGTGGAAGAGATCATTCATATGTGTGATGTATTTTTATACAATGTGGCTAAAGAATGAGTACGAGTGAAAAAGAATAGTTTAAATGCGAGGCAAACGTATTTATCCTCTCTCATCCCACCATAATGCCTTCCAGCCAAAAAATCACAGAGCTTGGCAGACTGTACATATGCAAATATTATGTGAAATACTGGAAAAGGTTAGGAAATGCTAATCATGCTTTACTCTGGTAGTCTGAATGTGTAAAAGTCAAAAATTAGAATAACATACAATATGGGTCTCACCAGAACAAATCAGACAAAGGAGACTGTTAGCCTCAGTTTCAGCAGGTATTGTTTTCAACACAACTTCTAATGTTGTGGTATAAAATTATCACATAATTTTCCTGCTCTTAAGAGGATAAACAATTCAAATCAGTAATTCTGAACCAAGGTTTCAGGACTTCTACAATATTGCAAAGTATTTTAAGGAAAATTTTAAAAATGTTAAAATCAAGAATATTTTTCTAATTAAAAATTTTTTTAAATTTTAAGCAACCCTATTAAACAGATTGTTTTGCTGTAATGGTGTGTTACTACCATGCACATTTCTAGGCTGCTTGGTAGTTTGCTATCACTAAATATAAAATAAGTTTTAAAAAATGCACTGAGTCCAGCAGAAGACCATCTTGCACAAATACACTAGGACTACAAAAATGATTTGTGACTCATAATGCTACCTTGAACTTAGCAGGACATATCATCTCATGACATCCTACCACCTAGAAATGAAATATACATATGAACATTGGGAGAAAAGAATTCCTCATAGAGAACAGCCTAAAACAACAGGAAGGGAGGAGGAAAAGAATGGGGCCAGAGCCTTAGTGTACTAATCTGGAAATCCAGGTTGTAGATATAAACAGGAACCATGCCTTTTTTTTTTAAACCATCCTCAAGTTTCCACAAGTATATCTGCCTTCCAAACTCCCTGATATCAGCAGCGGTTTTCCTGCCCAAAGCATATGGCAGAGGATTTCCATGAAGGTGCTGACGATGAAGCATTAGAAACCTCTCTAAAACTTCAGTTAAGATAGCATCAAATTGTTCAGAATCCAAAGAATCTTCTATGCAATCACATTGAAACAATAAGAAACAAGCATTTTATATTCTTAATAAGGAATGTATATAATCCTTACCAATGTGACAGGATTAAGAATCAGCTCCTCATTTATCCTAAGGAAATATCAGAGATGTGCATAAAGACTATGTACAGTGATATTCATCATACTCATTATACTGAAAAATAGAAAACAATCTAAATGACCAACAGGGGACTGGTTAAATAAAGCATAATACATCTATTCATATGTAGTAATACTATGCAATGGTTAAAATCAGGGCCTCAAAGAAAAATTAATGATGCAAAAATATGACTGCAATATATTAAGTTAAAAAGGATACAAAACTAAATTGTATGATCCCAATTTTGCACACCCCCCCCCAACATGTGTGCATGTAACTGGAAAACATATAAAATCTTATCAGTAGTTACCTGGGTCATAGGATTTTCTTCTTTGTACTGTATTTTCAAAATTATATGCATTTATTATATTATTTTATAAAGAGAAAAAACAATCAATGTAATTAGAAAAATCCATTTATTTCTAGCTAAGGTGCCATTACATGGGCTTTGCTATTCCTCTAGCAACTAAAGGTCTGCTAGTACTCAAGACTATTCTATTTTCTAGACTAGGGTAGGAATGACCACTGATTATATTTACATTATTAAGTTTTAGAAGAATCTTTCAGAAGCTTTTTTCCCCCTCTCTGATGGTTTCCTGTGGTTGTGGCCTCAGAAAATAGATAAGTCTTTAGGCCTGAATCCATCTCATTTTTTGGAGTGTACCCCTAAGGGGAATTCTGCTTATGAAACAAGAGTATGTTGAGATAAGAATAAAGAAATGAAAACATGGTAGCCAAAATTAAATCTGCATTGTGAATAGCAAGTATCAGATTGACACTGCAGAAAACAGATTCCATGCCACGGAGGACAAACTTGAGTAAATGAAAAAAAAAATGAAAGAAAAGATTAAAAAACTATGGAGGACAGACGTAGAAATAATCTATGAATAACAGATGCTCCTAAAGAAAAACCAGCAGTTTAATCAATCAAAAGTATAAGAAAACTTTCCAGTTCTGAAAAAAAATACCTGAGACTGGAGACTGAGAAGGTTCAACAGAGATCATCAACACCAAGACATGTCCTGGCAAATGTTTTTAAATGTCAAGGATAAAGATATAATCCTACAAGCATACAAGCAGAAAAAAATAGGTTATTTTCGAAGGAACTAAAATCATATTGACCTCAGATTTCTCCTCTGCAACAATAAAATGCCAGAAGACAATGAAGTAATGACTTACAGAGAGTTAAAAGGGAAAAGTTAGATCTAAGAATTTTATACCTTGTCCCAGTTCTTCACATACAAAGGTTACAGGAAATTATTCTTAGTTCTGCAAAGTCTTATAAAATTTCACCACCTTGGTAGTACCTTTTTTCATGAACTGTTCAAAGGTATGTCTTAGACTATTGAAAGAGAATCAAAATAAGAATTCAAGAATACTGAGGTAGGAAAGAATTGGTAAAGTATATTGACACCAACTTAGTATCTAGAAATAACTGAATAAAATAATTAACCCCAATAAAGGAGAAAGGGTCACTAATGAAGAATAAATAATGTAAGTATATAAACAATATAAAACTTTAGAAAGTTAGAGGTAACATTTGTAACCTTAGGATAAATTAATGTGGACTCAAAATAAAAGAGATAGTGGAAGAAAGGAAAAACTAAGATTCTAAATTCTCTTTCCTAAAAGACATTTAAAAACCACTGCTTCTAGTAACTAGCTAATAAACTTTGGAATGCTTTGAAAAACCGTAAAACAACTGAGAATTATAATTATTTATTGCAGTCCAAACCAGTGGAGAATATCATAACTGGCAAAGACTGTGACTAGTACCTTACGTAGGCATCCCATTCAACCCTAAGCACATGAGGTAGGTATAATTACCCCTATTTTACAGATGAGGAAACCAAGGTTCAGCAAAGTTAGTGAATGGCAGAAGCAAGATTCAAACCCAAGTCTTTCCAGCTCTGTAATTCTTTCTTCAATTTTTCATAACCTCCTCAAACAAAAGAATCCATAAGGCAGCAGAAAGAAACCAAGCCACAAGAATAAAAAACTTAAAATAAGATGACCAAAATAATTCCTATTTTACACCTATTTGCACTAAGAACTGTAAAGTATCTACTTAAAACAGAGTATTTTAAAGGATATTTGATGCTATTACAGAATTATATCAATAATTTTATGAGTGATGATGGTATGCTAATTAAATGTTTAAAAAATTCTTTATCTTTTAAGAAATATACATGTAAATATTTATGTCTTAACTGATGTATTAGCTTCAAAATAATCCACTGGAGCCAGGGAGGGGAAGAGAGGTAGTGTGTGTGTGTGATGGGAAGTACAGATGAAACAAGAGTGGCCATGAGTCAATAATCTTTGAGGCTGAGCTATGGAAATATGCTGGTTTATTATTCTCTCTACTCTGGTATGTGTTCAAAATGCTTGATAATAAAAATTTAATGGTCTTAGGTTGCATTTTTAAAACGCTTAAAAATTCACATAATTATTTACTGCTTTAAAGAGAAACCCAAACAAAAACAGATAAGCATAAAAAAGCACGAAGAAAAAGAAGAAAGCAAGTGTTTGCAATAATAAGGCCAAAAATAAAATGTGAAGCAAAAACCTTAAACTGATTAAAAAGGTGATTTGATCTGGACTAAAAACATAATTAGTACTTAATGCATATAGTAATAATAATTGCTATCATTTACTGAGTAATTATCACACACTAGGCAAGTCCATCTTTGATGCTTCTAACAACTCTGTGAGGCATTATCACTAATTTACAAATGAGGAAATTAAGTCAAGACGGGTATGTCAATCTTTGAAAGCACTGACACACACGCACATGTATCCTCAGCCCCTAACAAAATGCCTGGCTGGCATACAGTAGGTGCTCAATAAATATCTGTTGCATAAGTAAAAAAGTCTAATATCCTGCTTAAGGCAAATAAGCAAAGCCTAAATTCAAACCTAAATCTGATTCTAAAATCCCTACTCAATCACGTTTAAATCTTTTCCTAAAAAAAAAAAAATCTTTTCCTAATGGTATTTCATAGTAAGAGTAAAGATGTTCTATCTTTTCTTCTATTTCCTTTTGTGCATATTTCTCTTTTTCAGATTTCTACAATTAGCCTGTGTTTTTTTTCAAACAAGTCATTAAAAATAATACAATGCAAAACAGTACTGAAAAGTTCATCACAGACTAACCTAATCATAAAACACAAACACTGACATGAAATAAATGGAAACAAGTAGAAGGGGAAATTTTAGCACACTAACATAAACTAGCATAATGAATAGAATAGGATGAAGCATTTGATATAACTTACATTAGAATAGGTAGATACTGAATTTTATAATGTGAAAAGAATATGGGTTCAACTGTCTATAAAGTTATAAAGACGAACCATGTTCCAGGCCATGAAGTAAATCCAAAATTCTTAAAAGCAGGAATTGTACCAGTATTTTCTGATTATGATAAAAAATACTGAATAAGGAAATAAATTACTCATTCAGAAATTAATATTATTCTAAGTAACTACTGGCTCAAGGAAATAATAATAGCTATTATTTCTGCAATTATTTTGTTCAAAGTACAGTGTTAGCTATGTTACATATATTCTCTCATTTAATCCCAATTAATCATTAATAAACCATGAGTCATGTTATTATATAGAGAAGAAAAAAGTTGAGAATAACTTGTCCAAGATCACAGAGGTATTAAGTTTGCAGGTAAGACAACCGAACCCACATCTGAATCCAAAGCTCACACTACTACACAGAAATGCCCTATTATTGTTGGAATTCAAGTATAGGCAACTACCTGTGCTCATTTTTCTCTATTTATAAAATTTTGTAATAAAAGGTGGAGAAGACTAGAATTCTTCCTCAACCCATGTTCTGAAAATGTCTGTTTATATTTCAAACTGCATAAACTCCTAAAAAGGATTCCTTTGAAAACATTCATATTCTCAAGTGGGCAATTAAAAAGGAAGAAACCATAAAATCAGATAAAGTAGGGAATATAAGGTAAACATGATTTGCTACTAAATTTATTTCTAAAAAGTCACTATTTTCTGGTATTTATCTGCAACCCATAAGAGTTTCATGGAATCTTGGCCAGTATGGATTTTTGTCTGCCACTAAGTACAGCCTTCCCTCATAGCTCAGTTGGTAAAGAATCTTCCTGCAATGCAGGAGACCCCAGTTTGATCCCTGGGTCGGGAAGATCCCCTGGAGAAGGAAATGGCAAGCCACTCCAGTATTCTTGCCTGAAGAATCCCCACGGACAGCGGTGCCTGGTGGGCTACAGCCCACGGAGTCGCAAAGAGTCGGACAGGACTGAGGCGAATAAGCACACAACTGTAGGCAGGCCCTTCAGCCTCTCTGATTCGTGGTTTCTTCATGCATAAAATATACAGATATCTAAGAGCTCTTCCAGCTTGAAAATGTTATAATCCTGTGACTTTAAGGAGTAAAGGTATTTAAAATTTTGTGCGCTTTTTTACACCTGAGGACATTACTAATTCTGTTTTTAAAGCTGTTCTGTACACTATTTCTAACTCTAGTTTCTTCTTTCTTTTCTGCATCCAAAATACAGTTTTATCTGTATCCTTTAAGGGTGCTTTGTATTCAAGTGCAAAACAAGGATAATGTCAAAGAATGGAATGTACAAATGTCACTTGAAAGAGTGCTGTGCTTTGTCGCTCAGTTGTGTCCGACTCTTTGTGACCCCGTGGACTGTAGCCCACCAGGCTCCTCTGTTCATGGGGATTCTCCAGGCAAGAATACTGGAGTGTGTAGCCTATCCCTTCTCCAGGGGATCTTCCCGACCCAGGAATCAAAACGGGGTCTCCTGCATTGCAAGCGGATTCTTTACAAGCTGAGCTACCAGGGAAGCCCCACTTGAAAGAGAAGTACTAATAAAAAGAAAATAAATGAAACATTGTTTTTCTGTGCAGATTAAGCAACTGAAAGCAATTTTATAATTTCCACAATCCAATCTTACTATTCTCATTTTACTAGTCAAGTGTCAACTTATTTTTTAATCTCCTCTGTGTACTCCCAATGCGACTTTTGCCTTCCTAACACCTTGAATCCCACCTCTTGGTACTTCATGGAGTTGACAGTATTTCATAAACATGTATGATGATCAGAATCACCTAAGATTCCTGTTAATAATATACTCATTACCTGGCCTTACCCCAAACCAAAACTGAAACAGAAGTTCTAGAAGCCCCATGGCTCGGTATTTCATTTTTAAAACAGGCACCTGAGATGACTCCTGTGATTAGGTAAGTCTGGGAAATCACAGTGTAGAGAAAAGATCATGGGCTTTGGAGCCTGACATATCCAGTTTCAGAACCTGGCTCTGCCCTTTATTATAGGTGTAAGTTTGGGCAAGCTACTTAACATGAGTCTCAGTTTTCTAAACTACAAGATTTGAATAAATACTAGCTATGCTGGAGGTTGTAATGAAGTTTAGTGTGCTTAGCCATTCTGGCTGCTCAGTGAGTGTTAATTTCTCTTTCCTCCCGCTTATCTTGCCAAAGGGGGTGACAAATGCAAATACTTGAGAGTATTCTGATAAGCCTCTTACCCTAATGGGTCCACTTCCATTTCTAGGGCTAAAAATCTAAGTAGTAGATAATTTGTTAATGCATTACTTGGTTTGGCTAATTTAGGTCTTAGGGAAAAGTCTAATAATTTCTTCTGGTTTCTGAAGGCTTATTAATGAAGCCCTCCTATCTAAGACAGATACACCCTTATGCTGAGCTTCAAAGGCCAAGCTTTATTTGCTGTAATAAATAGCAAAATTTACTATAAATTGGCAAAATTACCAATTATTGTTTCCTCATCGGTAAAACAAGTGGTGCTTAAATGTTTGCTGAACTGAACCCAAAATATGTTACTGATAACATAATTGTTAATTAAAATAATTAAACTTACACACAGTCTAACAAACATCCTTATGAACAAAAAGACAGCAGTAATAGCTTGCAAAAGAAACAAGATGTAGGACTTGCTCAAATACACAATAAAAAAGAACTTAACACCCAAGCAGTATCAACTGTATCTTAATATGAAGTGTATTAGACAAGTTTAGAACGAAATTACTTAGGAAAAAACAATCTACTCACTCATTAACTATGCATGCATATACGTACACAGATACATATATTTGAAATTATCATACGTCTACACACAACCTGGCATGGCAGCAAGGTTTATATATGAAAAAATGAGAAATATAGTTTATAATTACGGCTTGATAATGAATCCTAGCTGTATATATATTAAGCATATGTTAGTCAGTTGTGTCCAACTCTTTGTGACCCCATGGACTGTAGCCCGCCAGGCTTCTCTGTCCATGTATTAAGCATAAACACTATTCATAAGAGTATTTGACTAAAATTGTTATATTAACTGCCCAGATAAGCTACAAACTGAAAGAAACCTAAACAAATTAGAAAAAAAAAAAAAAACCTCTGGGAATATTAATTCAAGACAGAGAAAAAGTTACCCTCAATTTTTAAAAAAATAAACAAGAAAATAACAAACACCAAATCCTGTTGAAAGTAATTTAAAGAATCATAGTTTTTCTCTCAACTTATTCTTTAATGCAACTATTTTCTTTCATTTAGTTCCAGTCCTTTGCTTATTTCCATATATTTAATATTTTTATTGCTATTTTGAATTAAATCTTTTTCCATTATCATTTCGAACAAAGAAAACTATCTATTATTTTAAAAATATATACTCTGTTTAATACCACCTTATTAGACTATCATTGGTTTTAACAAACCTTTTTAGTGGTTTCCTTAGATTACCTAAGTAGATGATTATATCACCTATGAATAGTTCTGTTTTATCCGTCTTTTGAATATTCTTTGATTTTTGTCTAACTTCATTAACAAACTCTTCTAGAATGTAAAATATAGGTGAAAACATACTAAACATAAACATAAACGGCATACTTTTAATGAGATTGCCCCTAATATGTCTCTATCAAGCATGACGCTGGCTACTGGTCTTAGACTATTTTTTAATAATATTAACGACACACTCTTTCATTTCTATTTCACTGTTTTTAACTGATACTAGATACTGAATTTTGTCTAATGCTTTCTCAACTTTTCCCATAACTTTTTAATTAGAAATGATTATGTATTCACAGGAAGTTGCAAAAATAATACAGAGGTCCCATATATCCTTAACCCAGTGGTTACATCTTACACAACTTCCTGTCAAGACCAGGAAATTTATACTGGTACAATGCCCAGACCTTACTCAGATATCACTGGTTTTACAGGTTCTCACGTGTGTGTATGTGTGTCTGTGCACTCATGTTACACATTTTATCACATGTATAGATTCTTGTATCTAACCACCAAGTAAAGATACCAGTTCTTCACCACCAGGATCCTGCGTGTTGCCCCTTTATAACCATTTACCTCTCCCTCACCCTTCTTCCTAACCCTGGCAACCGCTAATCTAGTCTCCATTTCTACAATTCTGTCATTTCAAGAATGTTATATAAATGGAATCATATGGTATGTACCTTTTCCCCACTCAGCATGAATTCCCTTGTGTATCAATAATTCATTCCTTTTAGTTTAGTAGTATTCCAGTACACCATGGTGGGAACATACCACAGCTTGTTTAACCATCCACCCACTGAAGGACATTTGCTGTCTTAACTTTTGGATGTTACAAATCAAGCTGCTGTGCACATTTATGTACAGACTTCTGTGTGGACATGCATTTTCAGTTCTTTGGGACACATGTCCAGGAATGCGACTGCTGGGTTGTATAGTAAGTGTATGTTTAGTTTTTAAAGAGATGGCCAAAGTTTTCCAGAAAGGCTGTATCATTTTACTGTCCCATCAACCACATATGAGAGAGCCAGTTTGTCCACATCCTCACCAACACTAAGTAGTGTTAGCATTTTTCATTTTGGCTATTTGTTAGGGAAATTAAATTAACAGTCTTGATTAGGCTTCAGAGACAAAGCAGAGTAGGCCTCTGACCTTACTTCTAACCTGCTTGGACACTGCCCAAATGGTGAATTGACTGAGTAATTGCCTGCTGTGAGTGCAAGACTTGCAGCACCATATATTAAGATGGGGGAGGAATCTTGAAATTGTTGTGCCCCTGGAGGGGGCCTGGGCAACCAAGCCCTAGGCTTAGCAACATTCCAAGTTTTACATGACAAAACCAACAGCGTTAACATAAAACCAGAGCTGCAATTTGGTCACAAGATTGGTCACAGATTGATGATGAAATCAGTTTGTGCCCTGGGATTATAAACCGGAATCCTGAACTGCAGTCTTTGAAGTCTCACCCATGGACCAGACGCCCTGCCTGGGCCCCTTTCCCAATTGGGACTCCAGATGTACTGACATGAAACTTCCCAGCGCTGTTTAAGTCTGGATTTTGGTCAAAACCCAATTTGGTGCTATATTCTCTGCTCTATTTCTCTTTTAATATTAGTTTATTGAAAGTAAGCTAGATAATTCTCTAATACTTGTATTATTTATTTGTATATAATGAGTGGTTTATTTTGTTAACAAATCCTTTGAACCTGAGACCAAAGTGAAAACTTTTGGCAAAACAGTATTCTAAAAGGCATGTAGATATCTCTCACTGTGGTTTTAATTTTCATTTCTCTGATAGCTAACCATGTTGACGAGTTTTCATATGCTTGTTTTTCATATATCCTCTTTGATGAAATGTCTGTTTGGATATTTTTAATTGGACTATTTTCCTTTGTTACTGTTAGGTTTTGAAAGTTCTTTGATATATTCTAGGTACAAGTCCTGTCTCAGATATAGGTGTGCTAATACTTTTTCACACCATCTGTAACCTGTCTTTTCATCTCTGTAACAGGATCTTCTTCATAGAGCAAACATTATAAATTCTGATGAAGTCCAATTTATTTTCTTTTATGGGTTGTGCTTTTGGTATCTGGTCTATGAACCCTTTCCTTAGCCCACAGTCCTGAAGATTTTCTCATATCTAAATTCTAAATGTTTTAGAGTTTTATATTTAAACCCATGATACACTTTTAATTCGTTTTTATATAAAGATTAAGGTTTAGGTTGATGAATTTTTTCATCTTGCATATCACTTGCTAATAGAGACTATTTTTTAATTTCTTCCTTTCCAATCTGTATGTCTTCAATCATGTGTTTTGCACATTTTTAATATTTTCTTCAACTGTTTAATATGGTGGACTACATCAACTGATTTTTGAATACTGAATCAGTCTTACATCCTTGGAATACAACCCACTTGGGTCACAGTGTATAGTTCTTTTTATATGTTGCTGGATTTGTTTTGCTAATATTTTGTTGAGGATTCTGTGTCTATATTTCTAAGGGTACTGATGTATAGTTTTCCTTTCTGTACTGTCTTTATGTTTTGGTATCAGGGTAACACTGGCCTCAAAAGATGACTTGTGATATGTTTCCCCATCTATTTTCTGGAAGAAAATATGTAGAATTCATGTTATTCTTGATGTTCCAGATCTTTCTTTTATCACTTCCTTTCTGCTTAAAGAACTACCTGCAGTCATTCTTTCACAGTCTTACTACAGACACATTCTCTTAGCTTCCCTTCATCTGAGACTGCTTTGGTTACACCTTCATGATAGAAGGATATCTTCACTAAGTATAGAATTTGGAGTTGCCAGTTCTTTTCTTTCAGTACTTAAAATACAGTGTGCCATTTCCGTCTGGCTTCCATCATTGTTCCCCTGTAAGTAACAGTTCATTTCTAACTGCTTCAAGATTCTTTGTCTTTTAGTTTGTTTTTAAAAAATTTAATTGTAAAATACATGTGACATAAAATTTAACATCTTAACTATTTTTTAGTGTACAGTTCAGTATGTTAAGCATATTCACATTGTTGTGCAACCAATCTCGAGAATTTTTTCACCTTGCAAAATTTAAACTCTATAGTCATTAAATAATTTCACATTTCCAAAGGTTTGATTTTGATGTGTCTAGGTGTGGATTACTTTAGGTTTACCTTATGTGGGGTTCAATCAGCTTCTTGAATCTGTAGGTTGGCATCTTTTGCCAAATTGGGGAAATTTCAGGCATTATTTCTTCAAGTCCACCTTTTTTCTCTGCTCTGAGACTGTGGTGATATGAATATTAAATCTCCTGTTAATGTTCCCCAGACCCCTGAGATACTCTTCACTTAATTTTTGGTTTATTTTTACTCTGATATTCAGATTGAGCAATTTCTACCACTCTATCTTCAGTTTTATTGATACTTTTCCAGTCATCTTCATTCTTTTTTGTTTTTTTGGCTGTGCCACATGTGGGATCTTAGTTCCCTGACCAGGGATCAAACCTTTGCCCCTTACAGTGGAGGCCCAGAGTCTTAACCACTGGACTGCCAGGGAAGTCCCTCTGTTCTTCTGTTGAGCCCATGTAGTAAGTTTATTTTGGTTATTGTATTTTTCGGTTCCAAAATGTCCATTTTATGCTTTATTTATTTTCTGAGATTAATTTTTCATTTGTTTCAAATTTTTATACTGGCTGTTTTAAAATCCTTGTTAGACAACCAACATCTAAAGCATCTCAGTGTTGGTATCTGGTGCCTTTTTTTCTCATTCATGATATGATTTTCCTGGTTCTTAAGTGAACTTCAACTGCAATAATGGACATCTTGGAGAATTTAAGACTCTGGATCCTAGTTACTCTTATTTAGCAGGCAGTCTACCAGCTGAGGTGCAGTGTGAGGGCAGGGTGAGTGTGTATGTTCAGCTTCCTGCTGGGCTCCGCCAACACCACCCTGGCAAAAGTAGAGCAATGACTCACACTGCCTTTTTGCAGATGGGTGGGATGGAAGTTCAGCTTCACTCTTGTTCCTAGTGAAAGTGGGGCACCAACCCGCACCACCCCATTGCCACAGAGTAGGGGTGTAAGCTCAGCTCCCTGACAGATCCCACTGACAGTAGGGAGAGGGGAAGTGGAGGGTTGACTCACACTGCTTCATTCCTGCAAGGCAGAGAGGAAAGTTCAGCTCCCTTAAAGACCCAGCTGACAACAGGAGAGGGGAGAGGGGGGAGTGGAGTGCCAATCAGCCCTGACATCCACCACTCTTTTGCCTCGTAGCTGCCAGATTGGGGTGGCACCTGGGCCTTACTGCATCAGGGGAGGGGGAAGCAGTGTTGACTAGGCCACCTCCAACCACCTTGCTCTACCTTGTTGATGCTGGGTGAGGGTGGAGGCTCAACACTTCACCAACACAGGGCGGTGGGGAGGCTTAGCCAGGACTAGCCCTGCCTCACACCACCTTGTTATGTCTCACTTCCTTCAGGTTGGGGTGGAGGCTCAGTGGTTGCTGGACCCCACAGATAATACTTTAGAGAGAACACCACCTCCTTCTGTAGGGAGTGGGACAGGGGTGGCAGTGAGGGAATATTGGGTCCCTGCACAACCTGCCAAAACCATTCAGCAGGGGGAATCAAAGTGCTGTCTGCTTTTGCTAGGCAGGAAGGGAAGATGAGGTCCCTCAGCTGCCCAGTCAACACCATGGGGTAGAGGAATCCAAGCACTGCCACTTGCTGCTTAGGAGTAGGGTGGGGTTTTTCTGTTGGTGTTTGGCTACAGTAGGATGGGTGCTGCCAAAAAGGTTTACTGTTGTTAGCCTACCCTTCCCCCCACAGTCTGGTTAAAGAGAACTGGCTTTTCTTGGAGTCCGTTTTGTCTGTGTCTGTTGTTGGTTCCAGGTTGAAGGCTTTTACAACACCCTCCAGGATATATGGGAGGTGATAAGAACACCCAGAGAACTCACTATTTGTGTCATTCCTTTAGTCTCAAAGTCTGAAATGTGGAAATAAGAAGGCAGACTGTCTGCAGAGTGTTTCTGTGCTTGTTTGTTAGGTGTTTTAGTTGCAAAGGAAGACCTAAGGGGAAAAAAAAAAGACTCCTCCATCTTGGCATAAACAGATGTCTCTTCCAAATGACTACTTTTTACGTTGAAATAACATGTGTGTGTGTGTGTGTGTGTGTGCGCGCGCACGTACATGTTAAAAGAAACTTTATTGGGTGTTTGGGGTAATAACATTTATTTTCTAAGTTTCCATATTATGGTTAAAAATGCACTATGGACTGCTATAACATCATAAATCATAATTTTCCCCTAAAGATCCAATTATGTTTATATTGTTTCTGGCAAACTTAGCTTGCTTCAAGTTACTCAACTGTCTGTCCACCTCAATAATTTCACATTATAATATTCCAAAGGAAAGAACTCTATTTTATTCATTATCACCTGGTAATATACTACACAAATTCAGAACAGCCAGGGGGGAGAGATCACTTTAAAACTCATTTGGAGCTCTTCTTTTTAATAATCTAAAGCAAATTAAATTTTTAACTTGCCAGTGACACCTCTCTTTAAGTAACTCCCCTTACTGCTACCAACATCCATTTTGATAGCTATTCTTCTTGAATTATACCAAGAGCCAACAGGAACTTGAAGGAAAGAAGGCAAACAGGGGTTTTGCTTTGCATTTTTACTTCTTTAAATGAAACATCTGTATATCTCACATTAAGAGATGGATTCTTGAAAATTCATTTATTTATTTATATTTAATTTCAGAGATTGTAGACTCTCTGTTTTGATTGGTCTTTGATTTATTGCTATGGTCTTGCTTTAAGTAAGAAACTATAGTATAACAAGACTGAAGGCTGAAGGGACTGTAAGGAAAAATATCACCTAATTTTTGCTTTCTTTCTATAATTTTTTAAAATTAATCTTTTACTCCTAGATGTGTTTCTTTAGAAACTCTGCCCTAGCTGGGAGGTGGGCCCAGGTGATGAGGTATCCTAAGATATTTGCAAAGAATGCAGGTCTCTATTCACTCATTTGGAAAGCTATTGTTTTAGAAAAAGCTTTTTATTTACCACATCTAAAAATGAAGCAAATTTTTTAAAAGTACAAACTGAAACTAAGTTTTCTGAGAACAATGCATACAGCATGACATAGGTAAGCATCTTCTGTATTAGAATTAGAGTAAAACTCCATTTAAGTTTCCAAATCAGCAACAAAACATGCGCAAGAATTATGGATACAACTAGACAATAAAGACATGAAAAATCCTTCACAACCTCATTCATTAGAGAAATGTAAATCAAAACCACAATGAGATACCACTTTCACACACACAGGGTGGTTATAATGAAAAAACAATAACAAGTGTTGGTGAGGGTGTGGAGAAACTGAAACTCTCATACACTGCTGATGGGAATGTAAAATGGTAGACGTTCAGTTCAGTCCACTCGCTCAGTCGTGTCTGATTCTTTGCAACCCCATGGACTGCAGCATGCCAGGCCTCCCTGTACATCACCAACTCCCAGAGTTTACTCAAACTCATGTCCATTGAGTTGGTGATGCCATTCAACCATCTCATTCTCTGTCGTCCCCTTCTCCTCCCGCCTTCAATCTTTCCCAGAATCAGGGTCTTTTCAAATGAGTCAGTTCTTCACATCAGGTGGCCAAAGTACTGGCGTTTCAGCTTCAGCATCAGTCCTTTCAATGGCACAAACCAGTTGGAAAACAATTTGACAGTTTTTCAAAAAATTAAATATAGACTTACCATATGACACAGCAATTCCACTCCTAGGCATATACCCAAGAGAACTGAAAACATATTCACATAAAAACTTGTAGACAAATGTTCACAGCATTTATAATAGCCCAAAGTGGAAACAATTCAAATGTCCATCAACAGATAAATGGTTAAACAAAATTGCTATAACCATGCAACAGAATATTACTCAGCCATAAAAATGAAGCACTGACACAAACGCTACAACATTGATGAACCCTGAAAATATTATGTTAAATGAATGATGCCAGACACAAAGGCCACATATCATATAATTCCATTAATATGAAATGTCCATAAGAGACTAATCTACAGAGACAGAAATTAGATTATTAGTCACCAGGGGCTGGGGGAAGGAGTGAATAGGGAGTAACTGGCTAATGAGTATGGGATTCTGGGGGTGATGAAAAAGTTATGAAATCAGATAGTGATGATGGTTGCACAACTTTATGAATATACTAAAGACTACTGAATTACATACTTCATAAGAGTGAAACGTTGTGGCATATAAATCATATCTCAATTTTTTAAGAAGATTAACTGGGGCTCTTTAACCTAACAGTTAAAAAAAATCCAAAGGGTGAAAAAAAGCCACCAATGATTATGTAACATTTCTTTAAATTTCCTTTTCTTTCACTGTAGCAAGATAATTGGCAACTTTTTCAGGTTCAGTCAGACCCTGTTTTCTGGCACTCTGAGGGAAAGTCAAATAGATTTTTTCTGAAAAGAAGATGCAAATATAAAGAGGTAATGATTTAATAAGCTGCAATTAAAAAACAGCAGTTACTCAAGCACACACCTAGGGGCTTCTGTATGGAGAGGGGTTAAATTACATCTGGGCAAACCTCCTTTTTCAAGTACAGTAGTTTTTGTTTCAAATTCTCACTTGTAAGACAGCTTAAAAATTGTAAAAATTTCCCATACAATGTCAAAACTGCTGTTTCTCAAGCCAGCTCACAGAAGGTTATTTTATCCAAGCTCTATTTGAAGAGTAGTATCAATTTTGCTTTTCTAAGTCTACTTATACATTCCCATAAAAACATGTGTTCAGTACAAACCATATGGACCCTTTCTCCCTTAGGAGGAGATGTCATTTTGACCAAGTCACTCACCTATATGCTGTTCTCAACCAAAGCTGGGCAGTCTAGTGGAAAATCAATGGAATTTTCAATCTGTGAGACTTGGTGTTTGAACTCTGCCTCCTCCACTTAATAGCTGTGCAATCATGAGCAAGTTACTTAACCTCTCTAGGCTTCAGTTTCCTCATCTGTAAGTTGAGGTTAATTACATCTATCTCATTCAAGTTGATACACACAAAGCGTCTAGTCAAAGAAAACAGAGTTGTTAGTCGCTCAGTCATGTCTGACTCTTTGCGATCCCGTGGACGGTAGCCTGCCAGGCTTCTCCATCCACAGGATTATCCAGGCAAGAACACTGGAGTAGGTTGCCATTTCCTTCTCCAGGGGATTTTCCCAACCCAGGGATCAAATTCAGGTCTCCTGCATTGTAGGCAGACTCTTTACCATCTGAGCCACCAAGGAAACCCCAATCAAAGAAAAGGCATTCAGAGTAAATGTTAATCTCCAAGATGTATCAATCTACTTTCCCAGTATTAATTAGTACAGTATAGTGAACAAAAAGCACCATTTTGGATTGCTAAATTTCCCCAATGCTTCAATGTTACCACTTGAATGAGAAATGTCACTGTAAAATTAGTAGAGTTGCATAAAGTGCAGAATGGTTATTTGAGGTACATGTATCACTTATCGAAATCTTCAGGGTAGAAGATAGACAAGACAAAGCTGATTAAACATAATTTGAAAAACCATATTCAATATACTTTTCATTTAGAAAAAGCGTTAAGCCTATTAACTTTAAAATAAAAGCAATAGAAGGTAGAGTTGAAAAACACTGGTGTAGAAAAAAGGATTCAATTTGTATTCTATGATCTAGAATTGTACTGTTGTATGTGGTAGCCAATAGCCACAGGTGACTATTAAAATTTTAATTAAAGTTAATTTAAAAAATTCAGTTCCTCATACTAGCCACATTTCAAGTGCTCAATAACCACATGTGGCTAGTGGCAACCGAACAGCGCCTATCTAGAAGCTGTTTAGGTGAATCTCTCCTATTATTTTATATTGTTTTCAGATAGACTCCTCTGCTCCTAAATGTGAAGAAGCAAAGTAAGATCCTGCATAATTGAGGTTTTTAGTATAGCTTCTACAAGATTTCTGGAGTGAGGATATCTCCCCAAACACTGCACTTGAGATGTACTTCAATCTCTTAATGGCAAAATGAACTTTTGTTTCAGGCTATCGTTTGACATCTGCTTATAACTCATATCAAATGACTATACCAAGTTTCCTATAACAAGTTTTGTGGCCCAAAGGATTAGAGGTAAGCTCACAGAAATCTAGATGACCAGGTCAGAAATGAAGATGAGATCATCATCACATGTAAGATTATAAAAATCAATTAACATGGTGGATAAAACATAGTTTTTAAGGTATGTAAGAGACCATGGATAGAATATTAGTTAAGACAGGCAAATCTGACTTAAGTTATGCTACTGCTGTAATTCTATTCATACTAATAGAGGAGAAGAATAATAGGAAGTATAAAAATGCTTTTGGATTTACATATAAATGTATGGTTATGTAATATTCAGGGAACTAGCACTGTTTCATGGGGAAAACACACACACACACACACACACACACACACACACACACACACACACACACACACACACACACACACACACAAATACCCTCCAAAAGACAAAGTGGAGAGCTGACTCCAGGTGGGACAGCAGGCTAGCTTTCAGTCTTGCAGCAGGCTGATCTTTAGTTCATTCACATTTCTTTCTAGCTGACAACTTCAGGAGAAGAAGGTAAAGATTCAGAGTAAGTAATGCCAGTAATTGAGCTATTCCGCTATGGTAGGTTGAAATATAAAATCAGCTTGTTAGTAGGTAATATGTCCGTCAAACATCCCTGATTCCAGAGGTATGTGTATATGATGGACAGAGATCAGAAAAAGGGTGAGAAAGTCATTTTACATTATTTATGAAAGCTTTAGTCACTCAGTTGTGTCTAACTCTTTGCAATCCCATGGACTGTAGCCCTCCAGGCTCCTCTGTCCATGGAATTCTCCAGGCAAGAATACTGGAGTGGGTTGCCATTCCCTTCTCCAGGGCATCTTCCCAACCCAGGGATCAAATCTGGCTCTCCTGCATTGCGGGCCGATTCTTTACCATCTGAGCCACCAGGGAAGCCCTTACATTATTTAGTAAGCTGTAAGTGCAAATTTTTTAAAAGATGAAGTAACAATATTCCCAAGTTAAAAACAGCTGCATCAAAATGTTATTAATCCTAGCTATTTTCTAGTAACTGTAAGTTTGAAGCAATTAATTAAAAAAGAATGGGACAGGTAGATAGACTGACAGCAGCATTAAGTAGAAAGTGATAAGGTTTAAAAAAAAACCATGAATATTAAAAATAAGTTACACAGCAAGTCAATAAGGGGGTCAATTAGTAGGGGCAATTAGCTTGATATTAAGATAGAATATGACCACTAATTTCAGAACATTGGCTTTTAAAAGTTTAAATTATTTAAAACTTTAATTTAAGTTATTGCATTTAAATTTTAGTCCACTATTAAGGTGGAAAATTGTTACACAAATTAATTTAGAAAGACTTCAAAATGAGACAAAAACTTTTGACAGTTACAGAAAAAAAAGCTTTGATACAGTCAATTAAACATAACAGCTTGTTTCCAGGCAATACTGGATCCTATTACTATAGTTATCAGACTTTCCAAAACTGTGTTCTGCAAAGCACTTATGTCCTTTGAGACTTCAATAGATGGTTCACGAAAAAGGGGTGCTGACATCAAGTCTCAAACGCTTTGAGCTATTTCCTTTTTGCAGATTCATCATGTACATCATCATCTTAAATTTCTAAGATGTTGGGCAGTAAAGACATTGGTCACATCTCATTTAACTCCACAACTCCCAAATTTATTTGATTATGTCATGATCCTGTGTGTGTGTGTGTGTGTGTGTGTGTGTGTGTGTGTGTGTTTTGGAGGGAGAAGATGGTTGTTGGGACACAGACACATCTTGCAAATTTTCAGAGACTTCTCAGTTGAAAATACTATACATACTATTGAAAGTTGCTTAAGTACCAGTATCACGTAACAGAATAAAATCCAAAGGACTGTATTTCTAGACAGGAAAACCCATCTACTCATGGCATAATCAAATAACCAAAACAAACATGGTTCTAGTAATGGGGAGGGAGGTGTGCAGTATTAATTTCTGTCCCTAAAAAAGAAAATTAACAGAAGTGACCCTAAAATATAAAAAGACGCACACATTTTGTTTTGGTACTTTTTAAGAAAGTGAGTTAAAATTCTATTTATTGATACTATATATTAAGTTTATTTCTTCACAGACACACCTCCTTCAAGAGGTTGACATATACAATACAGTATATCATATTTCATCAATTACTAGACACCATCATGTGTTAAGATACACTATTATCTTATATATCACTAAGGGAAAAAAACTACTGCTAACTAAACAAGAATGCCATGGATTGTGAGAGGGCTTCCAATTTAAACATTACTGAAATATGAACATACTTTCTTTTCTTTCTTCCACACATACTCCTCAAAATGTTCTTTATCTGTTTCCCCCCTTTAAAGACACTATCGAAGAGGGGAACAATACAAAAAAAGGTAAGATTCAAGAGATTTCTGTTCACCTTACCCTTACAATTATATTCCAATATTACAAAGGTTCTTTTAAAACAGGTCAACCAAATAAACCATTTTTAATTGTTCTGTTTGATTCTGGAAAAATTACCCCAGAAGAAAAACACAGAATTTACTAAAATAGTTCTGTCTGAGAGATGATTCATTTTAACTATTAAATGCTTAAACCATGTACTGAACCAAATGCTTTACATATATTATCATTTAATTCCCATCACAACCCGATAAAGTAGGTATTGTTTTTATGCTTATTTTACAGATTAGAATGTTAAAGCAAGAGATTTTAAATAACTTGCATAAGATTACAAAGATATTAAGTGGTAGAGGCAGGGCTCAAACCCAGATCTTCATGGCTCTGAAGTCTGTTCTTTAACACTTTGCCATACATTCAAATTATCCCACAAAGTGGAATAAGTAAAACTGAAATATTTAATTGCTAGTAACTAACTTGTTTGCTTAAAACAGCCAAATGTATTGAATGATCATTATGTTTCATATGGCTATATTTTATACTGTTTTATACAACATATATGTTTGTGTTTGTTTTGCTAAATGACACACTTTACTTAACAATTAAGATTTAGTTATCTTGCTATTTGGTATAAAACTGAAAAACGAGAGTAACTGAGATTTGATAATTGTTCCAGATTAATGACACAGGAAACTGTTATCAACTCCTAAGGTTGGGGGGGCTGGTGTGTGGTGCCGGTGTAAGTCTAATGCCAAGTATTAAAATGCAATTACTTGGTTTTTTCCTTCCTATTACGTGAAATAGGGAGTGGGATGTGTAAAATATTAATTTACTCACTTGCACTCCATGCTTTAAAACTTGTTATCCACCAAAAAACATAAACAACTGAGCACTATTACATTCATGCACTACCAAGAGACCACCAAGATGTCACTGTTGTACACTGTAATCTGAAACCACTGGGTCTAAAATATTCAGTCTGCACTGGCCAAACTGGGCCACGTGAGGTCACCTATCATTCACAGCCTAGCAGATCACACGTCCCTGAGTATGGAACTCTAGAGCAAATCTTGTCAATGATCACAATGGCATAAATTTTTTAGTGGATGATAAATTTAAAAAAAATCTTTACAACTCTTCTGCAATTCAGACTTCTGATAAATGATCTGCTATATTTTTGATCATTCTATAATTTACCAAATGTCATGTCCTTGGTCAAGGGTGCACATCCCAATTATGCCACTCTTTTTATATAAAAATAAGATATACTCATTGTGATTTCCAGAAACAATGATGAAAAGGCAAAGTCTGCCTATACTTGTTTCTTTAATTGGATAGGCTTCTCTCTTTATCTTAAAATTTAAATGTATCAAAGAAGTTTCTCATTTTGGATTAACCCCATTAGTATAGGATCAAGCTGCCAAAATAAAGCAAAGTTTCCTAAATTTAATTTTAAAAAACTGATATTTAATATTATAATCACTAAAAACAGCAAAGTGTTCAATAATGTGTCACAGTTACTCGACAGTTGACATGTAACAATACCTGTCCTCTCCTCAGATCTTCACTTGGGGGAAAGAAAAAAACCTGAAAAGTGGTAAAAATGAAACAGGAAAAGGAAAAGAAACTTAATAAAACATTTTTTTTCAAAATCAAAGATCACACTTTAATAGAATGTTTTTCCTTACAGATGAAATGTAAGAAATCTAATATTGATATAGTGGAAACATACAGAATCCAATATAATCTTTGAGATTACAAAAGGTTGCACATCCAGTGAAGATGGTTTCCAAAACAAGGGTCTTGTTTTTTGTAAATATTTATATAGTTAATATTTTCCAATGCATTATGGGTACATCTTATTTAAAGGAATTCAAGGTAGCTATTATATTTTTACATAGCACATTTCTATAAAGCAAAGAGAATCTCCTTAATTTCTTTTTGAAAATCATTCATATTTAGGTTTACTAGAATTTATCTTTACTAAAACTGAGAAAGTGTCACTTTAAGTCAGGCTTAAGATCCAGTAAATGTCCCTAAGAGCAGAGGCTGGAGTTTGTAGCCACAATCCCTTGATATCCATGTCCTAAACAGTCAAATATTCAAAAACACACTACCATCTTGAATAATTCATTAGAGTTTTGAATTAACCTGGAGCATTTAGGAAGCTATTTTGCTTTTAATCTTGTACCAACCTTGACTTTGCTTACATAGTACTTCCTTTATTATTCTAAATTTGCTTCTTTAAACATTTGGCATAGTTCTAGCCTATCATGTTCTGAGCCATGTTTGAGTTCAACCACAAGGGTTTTTTTGTTTGGAGCACCATGAGACCCATATGAGGTCAAGAAGACATACAAAGGAATCAAGAAACTGCCTGTACTTTTGGTGAGGTACTCAGTTCTTATAAGATTGCTCATATTTCAATTTAAGATTAAAATGATAAGAATAGAAATAAGACTGACAACTACCCTATTCCTGACCTTCGTAATTAACTCACTGGTCATCTAGGGGGCCTATATTATGTATATGCCAGGCACTGTGTCAAGTGCTAAGGATATAAAGAAGAAAAAAAAAGTCTCAGCTTTGAAGAATTCAGTCTCCTAAGGAAGAGACTGTAAATGTAAATCTCTATAGAGAAGGACCCTGACATCTTTTAGCCTGAAGAGAAACATTTTGGTGTTTTTACTCAATGACTTTTCAAAAATGATTTTACTCTAGTAAAATACAATTATTCACTGATAAGAACTTACTGGGGAGAAGACAGCATAATATTAAGTCCAATATTAGACATCCAAATGAAAATTTTCAACCTTCTCCTTACTGGTTTCAGTATTTTCAAATTTGTGTCAGAAGTAATTTACTTGAAACAGCTGAATAAGCAAAAGCAATAAAATATCTAAAGGCAATTTGTTAGAATCTAATTTTAATAAATCTAGACAACACTGGCTCTGATTGAAATACCTTATGCCAGAATTTCAAGAAAATTACTTGAAAATGGCAAGTTGTGGAAACCTATCTGCCAGGTTCTGGAAACCATGACAGTAACTGAAATAAGTAGGCTTTAACAAATGAGACATCTTATAATACCATAATTGTTTCTGAAAAATACATGGCCTCTAACTATTGGCTTATTTGTTTATACTGATTTTTCCCACAAAAGATATGAAACATCTACCCTAGTATAAAGTAAAGCACATGAATTATATTCACCTGACTTTGAATTATGGCTCTGCCATTTACTATTTATAATCTTTGTGCCCTTAACTTCTGAAATCAGTTTCTTAATCTGTAACAATGGAGACCAAAATCCTACTCTGTTGGGGGATTGGAAGGATAAAATGAAATAGCATGAGTGCAGTATCTGGCATATATTAAGTGCTAAATAAACGTTAGTTTTGTGTTTTCTTTATCCAAATGTATGCTGCATAGAAAAAGGAACAGGTGGAAACTTAAATGACTTTTTAACACATTGATAAATGCCAAGCAGAAATGTGGACTGATTACGAGTAGCAAATGTTAACGTTTGCATCTAAAAATCAGGCTCAAAGCAAATTCAATTTCTTTCCACAAGGTCGGCAGTTTGAGAACATACCTTTTACCTATGGTACTTAAAGCAAAAAATTTTTCTGAAGAAAAAAAATGAATGAAAAGAGTACCGGACGCATTATTTTTTCACACTATCCATTCAGAAGATTATTAAACATTCTAAATTTGATTTCCTTACCAAAAATTTACAATATTCGACTGGCTAACAATTTTAAATGAAATTCTCTTAATTTCGCCAGACTTAAAAACCTTATTTCCTTTAAAAAAAATATTTTTAGGAAACATCTATCAATGTGTTTTCCATGGAAGAACAGCGTTTCGTTTAGGTTTTAAAAATCTGATCCAAGTCGCAAAATGCAAAGCACCAACCGTAAGCACTATTACAATTCTGCTTGCGATAAGGAGAGCAAGTAAACATTTTACTTTATTCAGCAGCGGAGGTGACCAGGCAAAAAGTGCAAAGTGATTTGAACTGATCCCCGTCCCCCTCCCCCTCCACTCTACTCAAGAATGCAAGTGTCCCGCATCTCAGATCAAAACTGAGCCTCGGTCTTACTGACGTAACCAGTAACCCTATCCACCTCTCACACTGCGGAGGCCGGCAGGGCAGCGGCTGCCGCCAAGTACACCACTCATCAGAGCCTGCCCCATTCCGCCCCCGCGCTTCAGTCATGCTTTCCAGAAATGGGGTCACTCACTCAGTAACTATCACACACACGCAGCCTATCATCCTGTAATCCCCCAAAGTCCGCTGTGGGGATAGAAGACAGCAAAAAGTCAAGGAGGAAGAATCACAGACGCGCCACCATCAGGAATTGATTTTCCGCTCCGGAGAGGAGCGCTGATGCCTTGGAATGGGTCTTGTCTGGATTATTTTCACAGACCCCGAGTTGGTTCTGGGACAGAAGCGGCTGCGAAGAGCCGGGGAAATTCTGTCTGGCCCTGTTTGGGTATATCGTTTGGGTTTGGGTCACCAGGGTGGGTATCTCAGGGACGGTCATCAGATCCCGGGCGAGGTAAACCAGAAAGCCCTTTACTGCGGCCGCTGATCTCCTTGAATATCATCGTATCATCTCCGCGGACAGGAAACTCAAGTTAAACTCGAAGAGACGGGGTCCTCAAGCTCAGCAACCTCAGAAACGGGGCGGGGGGTGGGTGGGATGGAGAACCTCAAGCTTCCCCTTTTTCCTTCGCAGCAGCAGAAACTACTGCGGCAGATGGGGGGGGCCCAAACCCTCGACTGTCCTGCACCCCTTATCCGAAACCACCCCCCACAGGTCGCCACCCCTGTCCTGGGCCGTTCCTGCCCACGCGCGCCGGGTTCCCCAGGGTAACCCTGTCCCCTGACCGGACTCGAGAGTCCCCGCTCTCCAGTGAACCCAATCCACACCCCTCCCGCATCCCCCAAAGTCACCAGGGTCCAGGGAAGCCCCCGACCAGGCAGGGCCAAACTTCCCAACTCCTCGCCGGCCCCCGCTCCGCGTCCTGCTCCCCCCACGCAAAGTTGATGAAAATCGGCTTCTTGCAAAGCCCGGGCGCCCACTCCAAACCCCACGCGCCACCACACCACAGCCCCTCTAGCGAGCGAAGGGAGAGGGGGTGCGGGTGGGAGGAAGAGAAGGGCAAACAGACCAACCCCAACTACCCAAACCGGAATCCCGAACCGAGGGGAGAAGCGAGAAGCAGAGGAAGGGGCCGAGTGGCCGGCTCCCGGGAAGAGAGCGAACCGGCGGGGGCGCGGGGAGGGGGCGCGCCGGCCCCGGCCGCCCGGCTGCACTCACCTCAGCGCTGTCGGATGGGCTCTCCACAGCCATCTTCTGCCACGGGTCCGCCAGCTGCGCCAGCGGCATCTTCCCCCCCGGCCCGCCGCCTTCACCACCTCCTCCCTCCCCGCCCGCCCCGCGGCCGGCCCCGCTCCGTCGCCGCCCGAGCCCCACGGCAGAAGCGGCGGCAGCAGCTGCAGCAGCAACCGCGGCTGCCCGAGAGAGGGCTCGGCGCCGACACAGACCCTCGAACGCCGCGCGCCCGGCTGGAGACGCCCGCGCGCTGAGCGAGAGCCTCGCGCCGCTGCCCGGCACCGGGTCTCGCCCCTTTCTTCCTCTCTCCTTCCGCCGCCGGGACTACAGCTCCGCCCCCCCCGCCGGTTCCCGCGCCCGCTCCCAGCAGAACAGCGGCCCCCGCGCGCTCCCCCACTTCCGCTCACAACATGGCGCCTAAGCGATACCTGTCTCTCAGAGCGAGGCTCGGCCGCCGCCGCCACCGCCGCGCGCACCCGGGGGCGGGGCCTGGGAAGACACGCCCCTAGCCGCGGCGCTCCGCTCGTCCCTCCTTCCTCGCCCCAGCTTCAGCTTCTGGGCCTCGCCTTCTCTCAGGAAGGGCAAGCGGAGAAATCTGGGGGCGTCGGCGGGAGGTGGGGGAAAGAGCGGGAAAGGAGGAGGTGCGAAAGGCTGAGAGTTTCTAAGAGCCACGGGTCCGAGCAGGTTGAAGGCTCCTCAGGGATGTAGAGAATAGTGGTCCCCACCCATCTAGGGAGAGACCGGCGAGTCGTAGGGGGTGCGGTACCGTACCAAGGACCCGGGGAGGGGTTGTGGGGTCTTTTCGGCCCGATTCTTCCGTGGGTGCATGTGGGCGCGCCGAGTCTATGGGCACATCTCGTAATGGCCCAGGACCCACCCTCTCCCAGGGTCAGACGATGGGCATTCACCTGCCCCTCCACCCCCCACGATGGGGACACAGAAGGCTTCGTGTCCTGGAGCCGCTTGGGGCTTCGGCTCTCGGTTTGAGTCAAGGCTCTCCAAACTGACGCTTCTGTGTTATATTATTTTTAATATCGGGAATTACTTCGTCTTGCATGAGTCGACCCCCCGCCCCCAAGTCCGCAGAGCCCTCTGGCTTCAGGCGCGACCCTCCAAGCTCGTCCCCTCCAATTCCTCCCCGGTTCTCCGCAGCCTAAATCTTCACGAAGGAGAAAACAAGGAGGTTCTTTAAGGCTGCCGGTCTCGGCAGAGGTTGGGGAATTATTTTAAAATATCTTGGTGGCAGGAGCCCGGGATTCCTGCTTTTCTGTTGACTTTAAATAAAAGATTAGATTAAAAATCAGGCTGGCGGCGAGGGGAGGAGGGGAGAGAGGGAGGGCTTCTAACTCCTGCCCAAGACAGGGAAGCCCTAGGTTAAGGAATCCCAATCCCCAGGCGGCGATGGAGCGCCAGAAGACGGGGAGAGCGTGAAGGGAGAGGCCTGGACGTCTGGAGTGGGTGGGGGCGGCGGTTTCGACCCCATGTTCCCGGCGCCAGGTGCCCGACGAGCTCAGTGCGCCGGGGCAGAATTGTGTAAAAGTCGCCGGGCTGAGTGGAAAGCTACCGCAGCCATTGGCTAACCGCCCTACAAGGAAAAGGAAAAAAAGTAAAGGGAAATCTCCAAGCCGGCCAGTGCTTCCATCCCCTCAGGCCTCTGCCCAGGCGTCCGGGTCCTCCCACGCCCGGCGACCACAGCGCGTCCCCCGCTGCGCTCCTATGCACGCCTCTTAACAGCTCCTTTCATCCTCCAGGGACCCACACACCTGGAGAGCCCTGGCCTTCCTCCCTAACGCAGGTGTGAGGATGAGATTAGAGCCCCACGCCTAGCTGCCCAGCCGGGTCTGTGCGGGCGGTGCAAGGTTTCTCTCTTGGCCGAGAGAGGCAGGTGTTCGTTCTTTCTACTGCTTTCGCTGGCGCGCCCCTGGGCACAGGCTCGAGGCCCGGGAGCCCCGTGGCCACCTGAAGAGGCTCCATCTGTTCAGGGAGCCTGGGGAGGCGGCCGGAAATCCTCGCTGCGCGCCCTCTCCTGCAGCCTTGGACTCAGGGGGACAGCTCAGGGTTGAGCAACATCTGGGCAGGCTCAGCGTGGTCTGTGGGGTGGGGGTGGGGAGGACGGAGCTCGTGATTTTGTCACCTCCCCCAGCATGCTGATTCAAGTGCTGCAAATCCAATCTGGACCCAAACCTCAGCTAATTTGGCAGCCACCGTCTCTAACTCCTGACAGTAAAACCAGCCTGCAGTAGTTTGAAGATAAGCAATTGTATATCGTTTTGCATTTATGTACAAAGTGCCAGATTTAGCTTTCATTTATATTGCAAAGCACGTTACCATTCCTTACAGCGAAAAGAAGTCGGTCAGTTTGGTTAGTATAAGGTAAATTAGTCCCCCACCAACGGTGATCAGTTATTCCAATTAACATTCTTTCTTTAGTAAAAACATACAGTTGAAAAGAGTTATCATGTGTCTAACACTGTCCAACGCTAAATACTCCACTCAAAGGGTGAGCCAACCTTTTTAACATAAATCTAGTTGTTTGCATACTTAAAAGTTGATTTCAGTAGGAAGTTGATTCAGAGGAATAACTTTTAAAGTAGCGAATTCATCTGAAAAAGTAGTGTGAACAGTGATCACATTGCAGGAGTTAAGCATTAAATGAAGTTAATAATGGGCTAAAGTACCACTAGCGCAGCTGTCCTGCAAATGGGCTCAAGTTGATAGTATGTGAATTGATTTGGCAAAACAGTATTCTCCTTCCTTTAGCCCAAAAAGAAAAGAAAGCGATTTTTTTCTTTTGGTTAACAATAAACTTTTTGACTTCTTTCATTTATTAAATCCAAGAGTGGTGCAACCACTCACTCTTGCTGGGAGAATTGGGGAAAATCAAATAAGGCTGGGGCATTTGTCTTGCAGGTGGCAACAAAATGAGTTATTTGAACATAGACGGTAATATTGCCCTGAGCAGGATTACCTTCCACCCCCCCCTTTAAGAAAGGAAAACTCTTAGGTATTCAAAGAATAGCTGCCTCTAGAGAGCACCTGTGCAGGGTAATATGGTAGCCACTAGCCACACCGTGGCTCTTGAGCACGTAAAACAAGGTTGGCTGGTTGCTATTGAAATCACACCAGATTTCAAAGGCTTAGTACCAAAAAAGAATGTAAAGACCTCAGTAATAATGACGAGTTGATATTTTCAATATATTGAGTTAAAATATTTTGTTAAAATTAATTTCCTATTTCTTTTTACTTCTTTAATGTGGCTACTATAAAATGTGTACTTACATATGTGGCTTACTTGTCGAGACTGGCATTATAGCTGAACAGGACAGTTCTGCATTAGCATTTTCCTTTAACATTGAGCCTTTTATATATTCCTAAAGTTCTGTAATGTTAAGTGATGCCCTCACATTCCATTGTCTTTTGGGGCTCCTCAGTGCAAAATCTGCAGAAAGGGTTGATTCAATTACCTACTGATTCTATACCCCTTCCCCCAACACACACACACACACACACGCACACACACACACACACACACACACACACACACACACACACACACACACCCCTCTCAGTCAGAACCAAGATATTGGAAAGTTATTACTTTATTACTTGAAACTACAGCAAAGGGAAACAGCAAACCTCAGTCAAAAATCTGGACTAGATTTCCAAGAAATCATTCCTGATGTATGACAGGACAACCAGATTTAACCTCCTCTGTCCCCAACAATTTCCTGCTATAATTATAACCTTTGTGTACAAGTTTAAATGGGCATTTACTTAACAAAATAACATTTGTTCAAAAAAAATGGAGTTACATCAGTCTGGAAAAGTTACAAGATGACTAAACTATGGCTCATGGCACAATCTCCACCTCATATACATCCAGTACTTCCAGTTATAGGTTTGTCCCTATGGAAAACCCATAAAGTGGACTCATCAGTACCTCTCTGAAACAGGTGTTATCCCTCTACATTATCTGAAACAATATATTTACTTTCCATACAAAAAAGTAACCACGAGACTATTTAACTATTTCTTTCCAGTAAGAAAGAAAGATAAAACTTGGGCTCGAACTTTATCTTGCCTTAGACAATAATTAAACAAAATACATGGTGACATATTTTTTATGTGTATGAATTTCATCTTTGAAATTTCCCAAGTAAAAATTATTAAGAATAGTTTCCTGATTGACACACATCTTAAGAGACAACAGATATTTCTAAACCTATCTGGACATTTTATTTGAAAGAATTCAAGTTTCAGAAAATGTAAGATCTTCTCTAGAGTCTCCTATAGATATAAAGTTCAATGATTCTGGAATTGCGTGTGATGCAAGATGCTCATAAAATCTATAAGGAACTAAGGGGAAGACAATCTATGATACAAATACTTGAAACGTTCAACATTCTTCATGGTAAGGCAGTACAGGATCACAATAAGAGCAGAGCTAGGCCTATGTCTAAACTCCAGGTTCCTTTACATCTCTAAGCTTCAACTTAAAGGCCTAGAACAGGGTCTGGTATGTAACAGTTGCTCAGTAAACAATGGCAAAATAAGCTTAGTTTTCCTCATCTGAAAACAGGATAACATCACCTCCCTTGTGGAATTTTGAGGAAGATTAAATAGAAATAATGTCTGGGAAGCATTAAGCACAGTGCCTGCCACATAGGAAGCATTCAATAAATGGAGCTATTGTTACCAACTTCAGAAAGGGAGTATTCCTGCATACATAATATAATTCAAAGACTTTACTCCTAAAAGTTATTTCTTTCCATTTGTTGTGTGATCATTTCATTAGGGTATAATCTATTTCTTGAGGGCACTCTCATAGTGATATGAGACACACACACACAAAATGATACTGTAACTTTCTGTGGATTCAAATAAAAGAGCATGTAGGGTAACTTACTCTTCTGTTTTTCAAGCCAGGTATGTTGAAATGCAAATGATTACAGGTCAGTTGCCTCATAGGCTATGATCAAAACTTTGTTTATGTAATGCTCAAAAGAAACTACAAATGTATGATTCAAAGTTAACATTACCTGACTCATACTTACGCAGTGAGGACAGGAGGAACAGGGAAGTATGGAGGAGAGGTCTGTGTCAGACATGCTTTAATGTTTTCCTTTATTGGTTTCCAAAATGTTTAATCCTTAGAGGTGTCATTTTGCTTCAGAGTTGTTTGAAGGGGAAGAATTACGGGGCTTTGAAACTTGACAAGGAATTGAGAAGAGCCATTCCTGGAGCTTTAATAAGCTACTGTTTTCCTTCAGTTTTCATTTTACTAGCACAGAAAAGACCCACTAAATGTTCTTGTTTGTAAACACTAATTCATAAGAGGGAGATAATACATTAAAATTTCATTTTCAAACTGATATTAAAAATGACTGCTTTAACATTAACTAAAAATTGCAGTATAAAGTACTCCTTCAGAGAATAAACATTCCCATTTTATAACTATCAATTTAGTTAGGTTGGTTAGAGCAGTGGTTCTCAAATTTTTTTCAGTCCACAAACCATTCTGAAACAAAAGCCCAAGAACCACTAGTTCCTACTCACCACTATGGGAAAAAAAAAACACTTTATGGAACTGTTGTTTTAGAATGTGGCTATTATTGTGGGGGGTTTTATTTTTTAAAGTTTACATTTGTGCTTTTGAATATAGATTTGCATCTGCAACCTGAAAAGATACTTTTAAAAAATCCTAACTTTTTTAGTGACGTACATTTAAGATCAGTCTATGATCAGACCTCAAGTGGGAAAATGAAATTTGGGTAAAGCTATGGCAGCAAATAGAGCTCTATTCCTCGACCACCAACTGAACCTCGGATCTCCATGCTTGGGAAATCTGCAGCTTTAATCCCAAAGATGTGTCAAAAATTGTGTGAATGGGGGCAGTGTCAAATCAGGTCTGTTGCAGATAATAAGGCATATTTGTAAATGAAATATGTTTTAATCAAACAACACATTGCTTATGATTTCAGTAGCTTGTTCTTAAGTCATGTTTCAGGTAAGTAGTAAATAAAATAAATGCTTTGGGGAAGTATAAATATTAAGAAATTTCTTCACTTAAAAAATTGAATTTAAATAACTTACAACTGTCTACTAACTGAGGGATGAATTCTGTAGATTAAATGAAATTTAAAGAAACCCCATCGAATGAAACTATATGCAAATGTTGAGTGTGTGTGTGTAAGCCAATTAAGAAACCAATTAGAAGTTGCATTGGCAGGTTTGGACACTTTACAGCAACAGACAGACATTTATTTCATAAGTACTATGTGTCAGGTGCTATGATAAGTGTTTTATGTGTATTAACTCCTTTAATCTTCATTGCAATCCTAAAAAATACTAAATATATATTAATAGCAGCTAACAGCTCGTGAGTACTTGCAAATTGTTAAATGGTTTACATACATTACTGTGTTTCATTCTAACAAGAAGTATTGTTAGCAAAAGTTAGTGTTGTATTCTCATAAAGAATGAATGTTTTCCACTATAATTAATTCTTTCAAAAAATTTCAGGACATTGCTTGGGGGAAATGCACCATAAGATATAGTCAAATAAGTACTTAGAAGTATCCTTGTTAAATATATCTGCGTGTCATGTTGCTTTCTGGAGACAGCAAGCTTCTATGACTATCATTTTGAAAAAAAATGAAAATAAATTTTAGTTTCTCCAAAGATCATTGTAAGGCTTTTGAAAGGATGCTAAAGGAGATAATTTTCAAATGAAAACTTTTCCTTCCATAATTCATCATGGGTCTGTAGACTGCTGTTTCGGGTTGAATTCTGTCCACCCCAGCCCCCCCAGTCCCACATCATATGTTGTAATCCTAACACACAGTGCCTCAGAAAGTGACCTTATTTGGAAACGAGGTCATTGTAGATATAATCAGTTACGATAAGGTCATACTTGAGTAGAGTGGACCCCTAATCCAATGTGACTGTTTACCTTATAAGAAGAAGGCCATGTAAAGACAGAGGATTGGAATATTGCATCAACAAGCCAAAGGTTGCTGGCAAACCAGCAGAAGCTAGGAAGGGGCAAGGATTCTCCCACAGGTTTCAGAGGGAGCATGGCCTTGCTGCCACTTTGATTTTGAACTTCTAGCCCCTAAAATTGTAGCAATAACTCTCTGTTATTTTAAGATAACAGTTTGCTGTGCTTCATAAGGCAGTCCTGGCAAACTAATCCAACATAGAAAAGATTTTCACTTATACACTTGCATAGCATTTTCACTTCTGAAAACACTGCATCTACTATTAAGGAATTCCAAAAATAGTTAGTGCACCTTTGTAATGAATAGTGCAAAAAATAATGATAGATAAGAATTTGAACTATGTTTAAAAATGGACTAGGACTAGCAGTTAGAATTTAATTCCTTCAGGTTAAACACTTACTGCTAACAAAAATAGTCCCTGATTTTTATTTATAGATCTCTGGAATCCAGATTATTCTATAAAAGCAATCCCACCCCCACCATGGAGTATATTTATTTATTAGACTGAAGGGAAAAAATGTGCTATAGCATCCTAAATCTTTCCTTCTGTCTGAGGGGTCTGTATTTGGGCTGATTTAGTTTTTCTTTTAGAAAGTAATTTGCCTCTACTTCTCTCCATGTATTTCTCAAGGTGGTTTTTGGCATTATCATCTACTTAGTTCACCAAATTAGAAATCAAGGTTTTATCCTGTCATCCTACCACAGTCCCTCTCGCCTCCATCCCCTGCATTATCTGACAGCTAGATTTTTGTTGACTCTGCTTTCTCATCTGTCTGGATTCTGTCAAACTCTTCTACTCTAACACCCCTACCAGAGTTTGCCAGATCCAGCCTATATTATGACAGCTCCTTTTAGAACCTGGGCTTTCCTGGTGGCTCAGTGGTAAAGAATACGTCTGCAATGCAGGAGCCTCCAGAGATGTGGGTTCAGTCCCTGGGTGGGGAAGATCCCCTGGAGGAGGTAATGGCAACCCACTCCAGCATTCTTGCCTGGAGAATTCCATGGGCAGAGGAGCCTGGGAGGCTGCAGTCCATGGGTTCGCAAAGAGTCGGACATGACTGAAGTGATTTAGATGCACACACCCTTTAGAACCTTGCTGACTTTTACTCTTTCTCCACACCATGGCCAAAAGTTGCTTCCTAAAATGAAACTTTCATCTTGTTTATCCCCTGCTTAAAACCCATGATGGCTTTCCTTACCTCAAGATAAAGTTCCAGCACCTTTGCAAAGATGCAAGACTCCTGCCTTTTTCTCTAGTCATTAATGGCAATTGAAAGTGAAAGTTGCTCAGCCATGTTCGACTCTCTGCCTGCCAGGCTCCTCTGTCCATGGAATTCTCCAGACCGGAATACTGGAGTGGGTAGCCGTTCCCTTCTCTAGGGGATCTTCCCAACCCAGGGATCGAACCCAGGTCTCTCACATTGCAGGCTGATTATTTGCCGTCTGAGTCACCAGGGAAGCCTTAATGGCAATTAAGAATGAATAATTAAGAAATCTCCACACTGTTCTCCATAGCGGCTGTACTAGTTTGCATTCCCACCAACAGTGTAAGAGGGTTCCCTTTTCTCCACAGCCTCTCCAGCATTTATTGCTTGTAGACTTTTGGATAGCAGCCATCCTGACTGGCGTGTAATGGTACCTCATTGTGGTTTTGATTTGCATTTCTCTGATAATGAGTGATGTTGAGCATCTTTTCATGTGTTTGTTAGCCATCTGTATGTCTTCTTTGGAGAAATGTCTGTTTAGTTCTTTGGCCCATTTTTTGATTGGGTCATTTATTTTTCTGGAATTGAGCTGCAGGAGTTGCTTGTATATTTTTGAGATTAATCCTTTGTCTGTTTCTTCATTTGCTATTATTTTCTCCCAGTCCGAGGGCTGTCTTTTCACCTTACTTATAGTTTCCTTGTGCAAAACTTTAAGTTAATTAGTCCCATTGTTATTTTTCTTAAAAAACTGGAAATAGAACTTCCATATGACCCAGCAATCCCACTTCTGGGCATACACACTGAGGAAACCAGATCTGAAAGAGACACATGCACCCCAATGTTCATCGCAGCACTGTTTATAATAGCCAGGACATGGAAGCAACCTAGCTGCCCATCAGCAGACGAATGGATAAGGAAGCTGTGGTACATATACACCATGGAATATTACTCAGCCATTAAAAAGAATTCATTTGAATCAGTTCTAATGAGATGGATGAAACTGGAGCCCATTATACAGAGTGAAGTAAGCCAGAAAGATAAAGACCAATACAGTATACTAACACATATCTATGGAATTTAGAAAGATGGTAATGATAACCCTATATGCAAAACAGAAAAAGAGACACAATGTACAGAACAGACTTTTGACTCGTGATGAGAAAGCAGAGCGGTGGGAATGTTTAGATAGAACAGCAATCAAAACATGTATATTATCAAGGGTGAAACAGATCAACCAGCCCAGGTTGCGATGCCATAACAAGTGCTCAGGGCTGGTGCACTGGAAAACCCAGAGGATCGGGTGGAGAGGAGGTGGAGGGAATCGGATGAACGCACAGAACTCATGGTGATTTCATGTCCGATGTATGGTTAAAAACCACTACAATATTGTAAAGTAATTAGCCTCCAACTAATAAAAATACATGGAGAAAAAAAAAACTACAAAAAAAAATTTAAAAAAACCTCATCTATCTCACACTCTACAAGTAGATGTTCAATAGAAATTTAAATGTTGAATAAATTTTCCTGAGATTTAAAGAAAAAAAAAGAATGAATAATTAAGGATTTATCATGGCTTTTCTTTTTTCTTTTTTTTTTTTCTTTTCTGGCTTTTCTTGTATAAACTGTATTTCAGGCCAACCCAACCATGTAATATTAAACGATGAAAGTTCTTTACAGGATTATTCTGTAGAAGGAATGATAGACTTAGAAAATGATAGATTTTGAAAACCATAGTGAAGGAACTGATTCAGGCAACAACTGTAAATGAATCAAGCCATTAAATGAAAGGTGGATGGAGAACTTGAAATTGGAAAGATCAGCTATCACCACCTAAACACAATGATCCATCTTAGCATCAAAAAAGGTGGGACAACTAAGCACTGTCAGCCTCTTCTGTCACACAATAGGAAGCATATAAGACCACCTATGAGGTATTCTTTCCAAAAACCTGACATGGAATTAAATTAAGCCTCTAGAGGTGTGCTGTCCAATATGGTAGCCACTTGTCACATTTGGCTATTTAAGTTTAAATTAAGGAAAATAAAAATTTTAAATTCAGTTTTTAAGTCCCACTAACCACATTTCATTTATCAGTGTTCACCTGTGGTTAGTGGCTATGGTATCGGTGCACATTATAGAATATTTCCATTGGGGCAGAGAGTTCTATTGGACAGAACTGATTCAGAACTAAATTCTATTTTTGGAAAAAGGGGGGTTGAAGAAAGAAATTAAATGACACTAGAAGCAAGCAAGTAGACTAGTATGAAGAATGTGATATATTCTTCAGGTTTAGGTAGTTTGTGTTCTACAATAATTCAATGCAAGGAATAAAAAGGGGGAGGGAGCAATGTTTTATATTAAGAGAGACAACCAAATGTAATGTGTGGACCTTGTTTGGAACCTGATTTGAACAAACCAATTGTGGATATATTTTGGAGATAATCATGAAAATGTGACTATGGATGGAATTTGGTGGTTTTCAAATTTTACTGAACTTTGATAGCCCATTCAGCTGTTTGGGATGCCCATTTCCCTGCCTGACTTTAACACCTGCAGCAGCTTCAAGTGAGAAGGACCTCAGGTTGGCCCACAAGACAACCTGAGTGTAATGAGAGAGGAAGCAGGGCACAAGGCAAAACCAGGCGCATGAGAACATCCAGGATGGCAGAACAGTTGTCTCTTCCCTGGTGGCAAATGGACAGCCCAGAGCAAACAAATCCATGAGTGCAACCAACCTTCAGAACTATTCCAAGTATGGATGCCTGCTCTCTGGGAGCAAGGCAGGCTGTTTCTGAGAAGGATTGAAGGCAGATTGTGTTATTAATAGGGAATAATCAATTTGATGTGAAGCTAAGAGACCAGAATTGGGGTCCAGGATCAGGAGATAGGGCTGGCATGAACGAGAAAAGAAGGTGAATCTGGGGTTGGAATTTCCACCATGATCTTTCAAACTCGGGTAACTGGAAAACCATGTGAACTTCAGAATCCTGGAGAGAAGAGGTTCAGATGAGCAGATTGGTTTCATCTTTTCTCCACTGTGGAAAAGCTAAATTCTAGAACCTTTATCTGACAGTGGTCCTTATAGACGGAAGAGAAGAGAACCGTTTTCAAATCCCACTTGCTAGATTGGTTTCCATTAGTTCTGGACTGGGCAAAATTTGTTTTCTTTGGTTCTGTTTTACTTTCTCTCCCCAAAATATGGGTCGTGTCTTAGGTCCTATCTTCTACAAAATATTTTATTTTTTAATTGTGGTAACAAACACATAAAATTTACCATCTTAACCATTTTGCAACCCCCTGAACTGTATAGCCCACGAGGCTCCTCTGTTCATGGGATTCTCCAGGCAAGAATAGTGGAATGGGTTGCCATTTCCTTCTCTAGGGAGCCTTCCTGACCCAGAGATTGAACAGGCAGATTCTT
The DNA here is from genome assembly GCF_019320065.1 of Cervus canadensis. Lineage (NCBI taxonomy): Eukaryota > Metazoa > Chordata > Mammalia > Artiodactyla > Cervidae > Cervus > Cervus canadensis. The sequence goes on from NC_057419.1 coordinate 23,385,205, forward strand.
TACCACTGGGCCACAGGGGAAGAACCTTTTAACTGGGAAGACCCAGAGGAATCGGGTGGAGAGGGAGGTGGGAGGGGGGATCGGGATGGGGAATACGTGTAACTCTATGGCTGATTCATATCAATGTATGACAAAACCCACTGAAATGTTGTGAAGTAATTAGCCTCCAACTAATAAAAAAAAATAAAGTGTATATTTCAGTAATGTTATGATATACACATTATTGTGCAATTAACCCATTTCCCTTGTGGCTTCCCTGGTGGCTCAGCTGGTAAAGAATCTGCCTGTAATGTGCGAGACTGGGTTCAATCCCTGGGTTGGGAAGATCCCCTGGAGAAGGGAATGGCAATCCACTCCATTATTCTTGCCTGGAGAATCCCATGGATGGAGGAGCCTGGCGGGACAGTCCTTGGGGTCACAAAGAGTCGGACATGAATGAAGCGACTAACACTACTACCCACTCCAGTATTCTGGTCCGGAGAATTCCATGGACTGTATAGTCCATGGGGTTGCAAAGAGTCGGACATGACTGAGCAACTTTCACTTTCACAACCCATCTCCAGAACTTTTTCATCTCACAAAACTGAAACTCTGGACCTTTTAAACAACTGCTCCCATTTCCCCCTCTCCTCTATGTCCACCATCATTTCTACTTTCTGCTTCTGGGAATTTTACTACTTTGGATCCTCTTATAAGTGGAATAGAGCTTCCCTGATAGCTCAGTTGGTAAAGAATCCACCTGCAATGTAGGAGACCCCGGTTCGATTCCTGAGTCTGGAAGATCCCCTGGAGAAGGGATAGGCTACCCACTCCAGTATTCTGGCCTGGAGCATTCCATGGACTGTATGGTCCATGGGGTTGCAAAGAGTTGAACATGACTGAGCGACTTTCACTTTCACTTTTCATAAGTGGAATCATATATTATTTGTCTTTTTTATGACTGGCTTATTTCATTTAGCATAATGTCCTCAAGGCTCATCCATATGTAGCATGTGTAAATTTCCTTCCTTTATAAGGTCAAATAATATTCCACTGTGTGTATATACAATTTGTTTATCCACTCTTCTGTCAATGGACACTGAGGACTATTTCTGAATAATCCTATTATGAACTTGAGTGTGCAGATGCAAAGTTCTTTGTTGATATGGTAGATTGCAAAATGACCCTAAATTATTCCCTTTCCTGTATCCATGCCCCTTTTTGATGTGTTTGTATTTTCTCTTACCAAGAGTCAAGTTTATTTCCCTACGACTTGAATTTGAAACAGCCTGGTGACTAACTTTGCGATAGCATGAGATTGAAGCAATAGGGTACTGCTTCCAAGTCTGAGCCTTAAGAGGTCATTTTTGGACATCTGTTTGCTCTTTTGGAACCCTTGTGAACAAGCCTAGGTTAGACTATTAGAGGATGAGAGAGCATATGCAGCAGAGATGAGCCATCACATATGAGGCGTGAAAGATGTACATTCTACATAATGGATAGGTAGCAATTAAGGCGTCATACAGTTCGAATGGTGAGTTTTATCAAAATCCATTTTGACACGATTCCAACCATTGTCAGCAGACTTGACTTGGCAGCCATACTGGCAGATACTGAGTGAGCCCACATGAGACTAATATAAATGTCCAGCTGAACCCAGCCCAAATCGCTAACCCACAGAACTATGAGCTAGACAAATGGTTGTTGTCTTAAGCATTTTTGATTGGCTATGCAGCAATCGATAACTAGTACACATTACTTCTCTTTCAACTATATGCATTCTTTCCTTGGAGATCTAATCCAATTGCATAGGAACTTCAATGATCACTACCATACTGAATGACTCTAACTCACTCTTCCCAGCTTTGCTCAGCTCTATCTTGAATTTGGAATTCCATATTTGATACTCCATCTGGATATCATGTGTAATACTCTAAACTTACTATTTGGAAAGCTGGATTTGTCATCCAATATTCAAGCCTTATATCCTCTATTGATGCTTCTATTTCTGTTGGTGGTACTACCATTCTTTCAGTTAACCAGTGAAACCTCAGTGCTCTCTGATTCCTCTCATTTCTTCCCTTAGTCAGATGACAGTTTTCAAAGTTATTTTTTGCCATGTTTCCTCACTTTGTATCTATAGAACTACTCACTCATCAAAACTTCCTCATTATTCTCTCATCTCTGGCCTCTGCATCCTCAGATTGATCTGATACACTGATTTTATTTATTTTTGAAATAACTTGTTTCCTTTACATGCACTTTGCTGCTAAATAAGGGAAAGGACTTTGGATAAGGGTGATTTGTTTGGGGAAGGAGTTAAGGTGAAAGTCACATGAACACAGTACTTCTTAAACTTTACCATGTATGTGGATTGAACTGCCAGGGAATCTTGTTAACAATGCAGGTTCTGGATTCATTCTTCTAAGATACAGAGTGATGAGTTCACTTCACAAGTTTATTCATTACAGGCATGTTTTCCTTGTATGTGTGTGCTCAGTCTGACAGACTCTTTGCGACCCCATGGACTGCAGCCCGCCAGGCTCCTCTGCCTAAAGGATTCTCCAGGCAAGAATACTGGAGTGTGTTGCCATTACCTCCTCCAGGGGATCTTCCCATCCAAGGATCAAACACCCATCTCCTTTGTCTCCTGCATTGGCAAGCAGGTTCTTTACCACTGAGCCACCTGTTTTCCCATGTCTACTGATTTGAACATCTGGGTCATCTCCACTGGTTCATTCCACTGATTGTTTGTTTTTTTATTTTCCTCTTGAGTGTGGGTCAGGTTTTCCTATTTCTTCCTACATCTAATAATTTGGGATGGTATCCTAGATATTGTAAGTGACGTGTTCTAGAGACTCTGGATTCTGTCCTGTTCTTCCAAAGGAAAATTTTGTTTGTTTTTGCAGGCAGTTAACTTGATTGAGCTCAAATTCTAACCTGTCTCCCTCATGGTGGGCAGCAGCTAAAATCAAAGTTAAGTGTTTTTTTTTAAACCTTACCTGGGTTTCTTGGAGTCTTCCCTGTACATGTGTGCAGAGATTTAGGCAAAATTTCAATACAGAATTTAAATTACTTCCTTTCTGTCCCTCTCCATTCACAGATTCCTCCCCCCAACCCATCTCCAAATTCTGCCCTCTAATTCTTTAGTCTAATAAAACTGCAGGTTTAGCAGCCCTGCTTGGTGTAGACTGGAACTTGCTTTCAGGCAAAAAGCTGTAGGGTGAATATGGCAAACTCACAAGGAGTTGATGCTGTCCTTCAAGGGTTGACCTCCCTCTAGTACCTTCCTGCTTGTTTGCTTTCCAGTGTCTTCGGGTAAGATCAAAAAAATAAAAAATCTTGTCAAGGATTTAGAGTTTTTATTTAGAGAAGGGTGGTCACAAAGGAGCTACTCTCACATTATCAGGAACAGAATCACCCCACAGATTTTAAACTTCCATGATTCTCCATGGAAATCTGTGGACCAAATCTAGGATTTGGTATCTATTGTAGGTTCTCTCTAAATGGATCACCTGTGCTTCCCCACTCCTGCTAATCACTTTCCTTTCTCTGAGCTTTTGTTCACTCTGTTCCTTCCTATTAAATGCCCTTCTCATCTCTGCCTATCAAAATGTCTACCAGGGCTTTGTCCTAGGTCTCTATTCTACTTGATCAATACTTTCTCCAGATTGATCTTATTTAGATTCATGGATTTAAATACCATCTATATGCTCAGTCAGTCAGTCAGTTCAGTTGCTCAGTCGTGTCCGACTCTTTGTGACCCCATGAATTGCAGCACGCCAGGCCTCTCTGTCCATCACCAACTCCCGGAGTTTACTCAAACTCATGCCCATCGACACGGTGATGCCATCCAGCCATCTCATCCTCTGTCATCCCCTTCTCCTCCTGCCCCCAATCCTTCCCAGCATCAGGGTCTTTTCCAGTGAGTCAAATCTTTGCATGAGGTGGCCAAAGTATTGGAGTTTCAGCCTCAACATCAGTCCTTCCAATGAACACCCAGGACTGATCTCCTTTAGGATGGACTGGTTGGATCTCCTTGCAGTCCAAGGGACTCTCAAGAGTCTTCTCCAACACCACAGTTCAAAAGCATCAATTTTTTGGTGCTCAACTTTCTTCACAGTCCAACTCTCACATCCATACATGACCACTGGAAAAACCATAGCCTTGACCAGACAGACCTTTGTTGGCAAAGTAATGTCTCTGCTTTTTAATATGCTATCTAGGTTGGTCATAACTTTCCTTCCAAGGAGTAAGCATCTTTTAATTTCATGGCTGCAATCACCATCCGCAGTGATTTTGGAGCCCAAAAAAATAAAGTCTGACACTGTTTCCACTGTCTCCCCATCTATTTCCCATGAGGTGATGGGACCAGATGCCATGATCTTAGTTTTCTGAATTTGAGCTTTAAGCCAACTTTTTCACTCTCTTCTTTCACTTTCATCAAGAAGCTCTTTAGTAAGGGTGGTGTCATCTGCATATCTGAGGTTATTGAAATTTCTCCAGGTAATCTTGATTCCAGCTTGTGCTTCTTCCAGCCCAGCGTTTCTCATGATGTACTCTGCATATAAGTTAAATAAGCAGGGTGACAATATACAGCCTTGGCGTACTCCTTTTCCTATTTGGAACCAGTCTGTTGTTCCATGTCCAGTTCTAACTGTTGCTTCCTGACCTGTATACACGTTTCTCAAGAGGCAGGTCAGGTGGTCTGGTATTCCCATCTCTTTCAGAATTTTCCACAGTTTATTGTGAACCACACAGTCGAAGACTTTGGCGTAGTCAATAAAGCAGAAATAGATGTTTTTCTGGAACTCTCTTGCTTTTTCGATGATCCAACGGTTATTGGCAACTTAATCTCTGGTTCCTTGGCCTTTTCTAAAACCAGCTTGAACATCTGGAAGTTCTCGGTTCACGTATTACTGGAGCCTGGCTTGGAGAATTTTGAGCATTACTTTACTAGCGTGTGAGATGAGTGCAATTGTATGGTAATTTGAGCATTCTTTCGGATTGCCTTTCTTAGGGATTGGAATGAAAACAGACCTTTTCCAGTCCTGTGGCCACTGCTGAGTTTTCCAAATTTGCTGGCATATTGAGTGCAGCACTTTAACAGTATCATCTTTCAGGATTTGAAATAGCTCAACTGGAATTCCATCACATCCACTAGCTTTGTTCATAGTGATGCTTTCTAAGGCCTACTTGACTTCACATTCCAGGATGTCTGGCTCTAGGTGAGTGATCACACCATTGTGATTATCTGGGTCAGGAAGATCTTTTTTTGTACAGTTCTTCTGTGTATTCTTGCCACCTCTTCTTAATATCTTCTGCTTCTGTTAGGTCCATACCATTTCTGTCCTTTATTGAACCCATCTTTGCCTGAAATGTTCCCTTGATATCTCTAATTTTCTTGAAGAGATCTCTAGTCTTTCCCATTCTGTTGTTTACCTCTATTTCTTTGCATTGATCACTGAGGAAGGCTTTCTTATCTCGCCTGGCTATTCTTTGGAACTCTGCATTCAAATGGGAATATCTTTCCTTTTCTCCTTTGCTTTTTGCTTCTCTTCTTTTCACAGCTATTTGTAAGGCCTCCTCAGACAACTATTTTGCCTTTTTGCATTTCTTTTCCTTGGGGATGGTCTTGATCCCTGTCTCCTGTACAGTGTCACGAACCTCCGTCCATAGTTCATTAGGCTCTCTGTTTATCAGATCTAGTCCCTTAAATCTATTTGTCACTTCTACTGTATAGTCATAAGGGATATGATTTAGGTCATACCTGAATGGTCTAGTGGTTTTCCCTACTTTCTTCAGTTTAAGTCTGAATTTGGCAATAAGGAGTTCATGATCTGAGCCACAGTCAGCTCCCGGTCTTATTTTTGCTGACTGTATAGAGCTTCTCCATCTTTGGCTGCAACGAATATAATCAATCTGATTTTGGTGTTGACCATCTGGTGATGTCTATGTGTAGAGTCTTCTCTTATGTTGTTGGAAGAGGGTGTTTGCTATATGCTAATGATTCACAAATCTGTAGCCTCAGGCTTTACGCCTCCACTGAGCTCCAGATTTGTGTATGTAACTGTCTACTTGATATCTCCACTTGAATGTCCAACAGGTATCTGAGACTCAACATGGTCAAATTAGAATTCTTGTTTATCTTTCTCCTCAGCTCCACTCCCTCTGCAGGCCTTCTCAATTTCAATAAGTGTCAACACCATTCATAAGCCACAAGGCTAGGAATCATCTCCAATTCCTCCAGTCCCCTTACACTCCACCTACAATCCATCAGGAAGTATTTTGGCTCTATCTTCACAATAGATCTTGAATCTGTTCATTTCTGTCTAGCCCTCTGGCTATCATTGGAGTTTTTAAAATTTATGTGTTTAATTAATTTATTTTTTGGTTGTGCTGGTTCTTCATTGCTGCTGTCATTGGAATTTAAGTCAACATCATCTCTCACCTGGACTCTTCCAGTTGCCCTGAGAGGTGTTCCTGCTCCCACTCTTACCTCCTTATAATCCCTTTTCCACCTTGCAGCCATGGTGAACTTTTAAAAAAGCAAACCAGATCATGTTACCCTCTTGCTCAACCATTCATGCCTTGTCAAAGCACTTAAAGTCCAAAATCCTTCCTATGGCCTACATGGTCTTATATGATTTGAACCCTGCCTACCCCTTTGACTTCATCCCCTATCACTCTCCCCTTTTCCCATCACACTCTGCCCACATTAGCCCTACTTCTATTTCTTGATTTCACCACTCTCAAAAAAAGTCTTTATTTACTCATTGTCTGTCTTCCCTGTTGGACTGTCCTTTCTGTGAGGGCTGGGACTTATCCAATAAGTTTTTCTTGGAAAAAGGAATGAATTCAGCATCAATGCACTGTCTCCACAAAGCCTTTCCTGTACTTCTCAGAAGGCAATATACTCTCATTCTCCTTGAGTTTTGTGTCCACATCTCTTTTAGCATTTACCACTTCCTAGCTCATGTTATAGTCATTTGTGTATGTGTTTTATCTTCCCAAACTAACTGTGATATCAGAATGGGCAGAATCCCTGCCTGATTCATCTGAATATCCCCCACATGGCATACTATAAAGCTTTGCACAGGGCGATGTTGATAAATGTTGAGCAAAATGAATAAATAACCACGTCAATATTTATTTCTATTGAAAGGGAGTATCATTAACACTAAAAACAGTGCCAATAACTGTCTTGGTTAGGCTGTTGCTAAATTCCTTTGGAATTAACAAAACACAATGCACTAACGTCTATTTTATGAAATGTTTTAAGTGGTTTGTAGGGTTTTAGTGCTTCGTTAGAAAACGGTGGAAACTACTGAAGTATTGTGATTGAGATGTGTTTGAACAAACTGCCTAAAATGTTCATGCAACCAATATATCTAAATGTTCTAAAAACATGCCAATGAGTCATGACTAACTCAGCTAGCCGAATTTCGTGGGTACATTCTATATAATGGATAGGTAGCAATTATGCAGTCATACTCATAAAGTTTGAATGGTAAGTTTTATCAAAATCTATTTCAACGTAATTCCAGGTCCTGAAATGGAAAAGTTTTCACTTTAATTATACAAATCTCAGACCTGAACCTTAAATAGACTGCTTTTCATGATCTCATCTTTCTCCTTGGCTCAATTTTACTTATTCTTTCTAGTTTCCCAGCCCTTGCTGCTGAACTATTATTTTCCCTGGTACTGTTTCAAGCTTCTACTCAGCATCTAAACTCCTTCACCAAGCTCATTAATGTCATAACAGCTTCACCTCAGAGAGAAATACATTTTTATGTTTTTTTTCATCTCATACAACTGTTCATAAGTTTTATTGCCATAGTTTGCTGGTCATTTTTAGCACTTTTTACTTGCTTTATTAACTTTTTATAGAAGTGAGACCAATGTTTTTCACTGTGGATTATTTATTTGGGGGTGACTTTTTACTTATTTCCATTTTCTCTACTTTTATATTCAGCACATATTCTGTTGTATTTTGCTCAGGTTCAACAAAGAATAGTTTTAGTAAGTTGAAAAGAGACATTGAAGCAAAGCCAACATAGAAAAATATGTGACTAAAAGCTAAGTGACCAAGGTAGATGAAATGCAAAGTTAAGATGCTGCTAATCTTGAGCTGCAGAAGACATTGCTCATAAATGACATTGTGGAACAAAGTATTAAATAATTCAAGACCATTGATGTCATTGTTATCTGCACAAAAACATTGTGCAGATGATGAATAATCTTTTCTCTCTTCAAGTTATTTTATATAAGAATTTCCCCCTTCTCATACAAAGGTTCTATTCTACTCATCTTTTAATCCCAGTGGTTAACCTTGATGACTCAGATGGTAATGCTTTTAGAGTAGTGCACAAAAGTCTAGGCAACATGAAGTGAAGCCAAAGTATTGCTCTTTTTACTCTGCTCTATGTTGTGTGGCAGCCTAGATGTGATGGGAGTTTGGGGAAGAATGGATACATGTATATGTATGGCTGAGTCCCTTCGATGTTCACCTGAAACCATGACAACATTGTTTGTTAGTTGGCTATGTCCCAAAACAAAATAAAATTTTTTTTTAAAGTATTGCTCTTTTGTCTTTGTACCAGAGGAGGCCTATCAGTCAGGATGATTTTGACTGCAAAGAGCTGAAGATCCAACTAAAAGAAGCTTAAGGAACAAGGAAATTTGTTATTTTATATAAGAAGACAAATAAAGGCAGAGGGATTGCAAGGTTAACTAATTCAGTGACTGACAATGTTACTAAAAGCCCAGGATCTTTCTGTATTTTTGCTCTGCCATTCTCAGAGAATTGGTTTGCTCCTCAAGCTTGTCCCATCATGGATGCAAGATGGTCACAACAATTCCAGCTGTCATATGCAGGCAACAGAAATTTATGTTCTCATAGCTCTGTTGGCGAGAAGTCCAAAGTCGGTTTTGGGCAGGGTTGGCTCCTTCTGGAACTTTTGAGGGAGAATATTTCATGCTTTCCTCCTAGTTTTTGCTGGTTGCTAGCAACTCTAGTGTTCCTGTGCTTGTAGATGCATCTCTCCAATACATGCCCTGTCTTCACATGGAGTTCTTGCTTATGTTTCTGTGTGTCCTCATATGGCCCTCCTATAAAGACACCAGTTATTGGACTTATGGCCTTCCTAATCCAGTATGACCTCCTGTTAACTAATTATATCTGCAAAGACCCTGTTTTCATGTAAAGTCACATTCTGAGGGCCTGGATGGACATAAACTTGGGGGTGGGTGCCATTCAATTCAGTGTAGTGGTTAAATGCTTTCTAGACTCATTTGACCTTTGACAACGTAACGTGAAAGAATTTTTCTGAAGGAAAGTCAGTAGCCTATCTTAAGTGATATGAAGAACATTTTAATGAACTTCCTTCATTATTAAAAAATTACACTCTTATACATAAGTATTTAACACATTCCTCTACATACAACTCTGTTAAACCTACTGTTTTATTTTTGAAGGGCTCCTTTCCTATTTTTTTAATACATTATAGGTGTTGTGCTGCTCTCTGTTTAATGTTCATGGATGTGTGAGACAACATGAATACTGTAGGTAGCAGACAGCTTGCTTTGCAGTGAATGATTAATGACAAATATATATTTGATAAGATTTCAAGGAAATTATTTTAAAAGAAAGAAAAATAGAAAAAGAAAATCCTGATTTGACAGTATTTAGCAATGCAATATAATTTCCCCAAGTGTGTTCAATCGGTTGTAAAGTTCTTGATGCAATCTTCCCCAAGGCTTTTTCTCTCCATAAACATAAACTCAAGGAAACCAATTCTTTTTTAAAAATTGATTAATTTATTTTAATTGGAGGCTAATTACTTTACAATATTGTAGTGGGTTTTGCCATACCTTGACATGAATCAGCCATGGGTGTACATGCATTCCCCATCCTGAATCCCCCTGCCACCTCCCTCCCCATCCCCTCCCTCAGGGATGCACCAGCCCTGAGCACCCTGTCTCATGCATTGAACCTGGACTGGCAATCTGAAGGAAACCAATTCTTAAATATCTCTGGCACTATTATTGCTCTACCCTTAGATATTAGAATGAACACAGATTTTAACATGCTGGGCTCTCATGGTAAAAACTGATGAGTAATTCATTAGGGTTCCATGGAAAATTGGTGAACTCAGACCACTTCCCGGCATTGCAGAAGGAGCAGGAAAGAAGGTAGGTGAGTAAGAAACAAGTTAATGTCATAGAAAACTCCGTTTTGGTCCTTGTGACAAATAAGGATAATGTAATGTGCTTCCCCTAGAGAGTCTAGAGGAGTTGGTGGATTAATTGTCACAAATATAAAAGCACCCTGTTCTTTTATGTAATAATCACCATGTTTATAATTATGTATTTAAGATATTTCACATTCCAATGTAAGGCCCATGAGATGAAGGACTAATCCTGCCTTATTTACTTTTGTGTCCCCAGAGCCTGGCACAGTGGCAAGCAAAGGGAGACTGTGAATTGAAATAGCAAAGGCCTTAACTCCTATGGGTGTGGATAACTCCACTACTAAATATTGAATGATATTTCCTGGTACCCTATCAGAAGTGCTGACTTTTTAGATGATATATGAAGCTGACACTGCAAGGTGTTCCCGAGTAACCATTCTCCTCATCTTTAGTTGGGAACATGGCCACTTCAAATGACGACTATATTTCCTGGTTTCCCTTGCAATTCAGTGTGATCAGTGGGACACTAGCAGAAATGAGGTGTGGCAGTTTCCAAGAATCTTCCTTAAAAGATGGCCAGTGTATGATCTCTGCTTCTTATCTTATTTTCCCTTTCTTCATCTTGCTGCCCAAAGCACAGGTATGATGACTGGCGCTCTAGTCACTATTTTATTATTTTTTTGCTCAAAATTTATTTATTTGGCTACATGGGGTTTTAGTTGCAGCACACGGGATTTTTCACTGTGGCACGTGGGCTTGGTAGGTTCACGGATGTGGGAGCTTAGTTCCCTTACTAGGGATTGAACTCGCACCCCCTGCATTGGCAGGCAGATTCTTAACCACTGGACCACCAGGGAAGTTCCTCTAGTCACTATTTTAGACCACAGGGATGAGGGTCACACCCTAGAGTTATAAGGAACTTGTGTTCTTGAGGACTTGGTGAAGCAGCGCTACTATAGCAGTCCTGGATGGATGACATCTTAATTTTTATGTGAGAGAGAAATAAATTTTAATCTTGTTTAAACCACAGTTACTTTGAGTCTTTGTTACTTGCTACCAAATCTAATTTAATTGATAGATAGAAATAAGATTTTGAGATATTATAGCTGGAAGATGACTCAGTGGGAATTCAATACTCTTATTTGACAGCTGATGTTCAAAGTGGTTAAGTCATATACCCAGATAACAAAAGCAGAATGGAGGTGAAGTCAGGTGTAAAATCCAGTTGACTTTAGATCTTGTTTTCCTACTTCATGTTGCCTATTTAATGATTCACAGCTAGCAAAATTGTTTGTAACCTGATTCTTATTTTTCCAATGATTTTAGTTACAAAATTGCAGGTATTAACAGTCACAAATAAATCATCTTTTAGTGAATTGACTTGAATATTTGGTGAAAAAGAAAGTGTTTCTTTGGTACCTACTGATCCCTTAGCTACATGCTTGAAAATCTCTGTTTATGAGGACATTAAACTGGGCTAATACAGCTGGATTATAAGATAATGCTTCACAACTGGTATAGTCACATACAATATCATCTACCCTAACTTGAAAATCTTTAGATATTATTCTATGATGATATAGAAAAATTTATCAAGTCTGTATGTCATGTTTATCAATAAGACATACTTTTTTGTGGACTGTATAATAAAAGCTGAACAAGGAGGTCATGACGCAGTTTCCAGAAATTATTACCTTGCAAACAAGCTCAGGTACTATGAGAAATCATAAACTATAACAATATATAAAGAGTAATCAAGAACAGAGCCATGGACTTCTCTAGCTGAGCTCTGGTTATTAGTCAAATAGTTCATGCTCCACTTGTTATTAGTATAAATCTCTCAAACTATCCTTGTCAGATATCAATCAAAGATCATATACATAATGATAATTCTCCTTTAACCAAAGATGTGATTGGTGCCTCCCATCACAGTTAATAATAATATATAACTAGAAAAAACAATAAAAATATTGCCAAGGGACTGACTATGGAATCTGTCTGTCTGGCATGATAAACTTGTTTGATTCTATTAATTTAGAATTTGTGGGAATTTCATTGTATTTACCTTGTACAACCTTAACTTTAAGTAATAAGGTAGTATAGAAATATTGAGAGGAGCACATATATCTTTATCTTCTCTGGTGTGGGAGAATGTTAAAAGACATAAGCTGCACTAGGACAGTACTTCATCGACATTTTGAGGTCAGGATCCTTTGAGAATTTGATGAAATTTATGGATCTATCCCAAGAAAATACATATATTCAAGGTAGTAGAGATATATTGGAATTATCTCCTTGGCACCTTCTGGAAACTCATTTTCCATACACTTGGTTATCATAGGAGTCCCAATGCTGGTACAATATGAGCTCATCCCTGGCTGCATCTGATTGGTGTGGATTTTCACTTGACCCAAATCAAGTTAATTACAGTCTGAGCTCAAGACTTTTTAGAACAGGAAAGGAGGAAGACCAATCTCTATTTAGATACTGGAAAAAGAACTAAAGTAGTTATTAGCCATGCTTTTCTTCACATGGAGAAAGTCATTTTGCAGCAAGAGAGAAGAATAAAGCCAATGAGCAGAGAGAAGTATGATAGAATTCACCAAATGTGTCTTTTATTTTAGTCGTTTTTAAGGCACTGTCAATTACATTTCTGACTTTGAATTCTGTGAGAAATCTTTATCCCAATTTCCTCTTTCTGCTTGAAAAACTTTAGTTTGAGTATTTTTGAACTTCCAGATGTACAAGTTGGGTTTAGAAAAAAGCAGAGTAACCAGAAATCAAATTGCCAACATTCGTTGCATCATAGAGAAAGCAAGGGGATTCCAGAAAAACATCTACTTCTGCTTCATTGACTACAATAAAGCCTTTGACTGTGTGGACCACAACAAACTGTGGACAATTCTTAGAGAAATGGGAATACCAGACCACCTTACCTGTCTCCTGAGGAACCTGTATGCAAGTCAAGAAGCAACAGTTAGAACCAGATATGGAACAATGGACTGGTTCAAAATTGGGAAAGGAGCATGACAAGGTTGCGTATTATCACTCTGCTTATTTAACTTCTATGCAGAGTACATCATGTGAAATGCCAGGCTGGATGAATCACAAGCTGGATTCAAGATTGCCAGGAGAAATATCAACAACCTCAGATATGCAGATGATACCACTCTAATGGAAGAAAGCGAAGAACTAAAGGACCTCCTAATGAGGGTGAAAGAAGAGAGTGAAAAAGCTGGCTTAAAACTCAACATTCAAAAAACTAAGATCATGGCATCCAGTTCCATGGTATCACTTTACAGCAAATAGAAGGGGGAAAAGTGGAAGCAGTGACAGATTTTATTTTCTTGGGCTCCAAAATCACTGTGGACAGTGACCGCAGCCATGAAATTAAAAGACAACTGCTTCTTGGAAGGAAACCTATGACAAACCTAGACAGTGTGTTAAAAATCAGAGACATTACTTTGTCAACAAAGGTCCATCTAGTCAAAGCTTTGGTTTTTCTAGTAGTCATATATGGATGTGAGAGTTGGACCATAAAGAAGGCTGAGCACCAAAGAATCGATGCTTTTGAATTTGGGGGCTGGAGAAGACTCTTGAGAGTCCCTTGGACTGCAAGGAGATCAAACCAGTCAATCCCAAAGGAAATCAACCCTGAATATTCATTGGAAGGACTGATGCTGAAGCTCCAAAACTTTGGCCATCTGATGTGAAGAGCTAACTCATTGGAAAAGACCTTGATGCTGGGAAAGATTGAAGACAAAAGGAGAAGAGGGCAGCAGAGAGTGAGATGTTAAATAGCATCACTGACTCAATGGACATGAGTTTGAGCAAGCTCTGGGAGATAGTGAAGGACAGGGGAGCCTGGTATGCTGCAGCAACTGAACAACAACAACAATCTGCAACAGAGACAGTGCTAATTATGACACAGGGTACATGTGAAACTGTCCCCTTAGTATCAGGGGATTAACCAGTGCTTAAGGACTGAAGTGAAGTGAAGTGAGGTGAAGTCGCCCAGTCGTGTCCGACTCTTTGCGACCCCATGAACTGTAGCCTAACAGGATCCTCCATCCATGGGATTTTCCAGACAAGAATACTGGAGTGGGTTGCCATTTCCTTCTCCAGGGGATCTTCCCGACCCAGGGATCGAAACTGGGTCTCCCGCATTGTAGGCAGCTGCTTTACCGTCTGAGCTACCAGGGAAGTCGTGACCAAATGGATTTTGCTAGTTAGATATGAATCATCTATTAAATGAATTATCAATAAATTCAACATGTCTCATACTTTCAAAAGTCTGCTGGCAGACTATGTGATCATATATGTGTATGAAACAAAACTTTGTTTCATTAGCAGTTTCCTACAATTCAGCTTTCTCCTATTTCATACTTCTCCATCCGTGTTTATCAAGATTTTTGTAAAGTTTTAGTGCTTTTAACATTAGTGTATTGATTTCCCTTTTGAATATAAAATGAGAGAGAAAAGAAACAATAGATGTCACTTTATTTCCTCCTGCTCTAGGAAGCAATCAGGTCCCAGCAAACTATAAAATAAAATTTATAGGAGTCTGGTTTATGAACCAGAATGAAAATTTTATTAATTTATAGAGAGGTACAGGTGGTGCTTCCCTGGTGGCTCAGATGGTAAAGAATCTGACTGCCAATGTAGGAGACTTGGGTTCGATCCCTGGGTCAGGAAGATCCTCTGGAGAAGGGAATGGCAACCCACTTCAGTATTCTTGCCTGGAGGATTCCAAGGACAGAGGAGCCGGGTGGGCTACAGTCCATGGGGTTCCAAAAAGTTGGACACAACTGACTGACTAACACTAATAGGTTGCGCAGTGTTAAAGAATCTGCCTGCCAATGCAGGGGATGCAAGGGACGTGGATTTGATCCCTGGATGGGGAAGATCCCATGGAGAAGGAAATGGCAACCTACTCAAGTATTCTTGCCTGGGAAAGTCCATGGACAGATGAGCCTGGCAGACTGCTGTCCATGGGGTCGCAAAGAGTTGGACACAACTCAGTGACTGAGCACACACACACACACACACACACACACACACACAATTTTCTAGTGATTTGAACCACATCACAGTCTTCTCTCCAAGATACTCCTTTCCTAGTATAGTGAGGAACTATCTTATTTATTGGAAGTTTATGCTGATGCAGATGGAATTACAGAGAGAAGAAATCAATAAGAAATCAATCAATAATCAAGATGATAAGAGATTCAGGCTTTGTTATATCCTAATGAACTAACCTTCTCAAAAACAGAATAGTAGTCTCTGGAAAAGTGCTAGATATCCTTCTCTTTGCACTGACAATTTTTTTTTGGTGGCATCTATTCTGCTGGATGGATCCCACCCAGCTACCTTCTTGAGTTGTATTAATTTTCATCAGAGATGTTTCCATCTCTTGGATTTTTGACTGATTCACTGTTCATGTCATTCCTGGCTTTTGTCTTTACCTCCTGGGTCTGGAACTCTTTATTACTTGCCAGGTCCAACAGATTTGACCAGGAGAAGGTCCACAGAAAGCTGAATATTGAAAGCAAGTCCAATTCTCATAATTAGAATTTAGTGAAACTAAAAGAAAAAACATGGAACCACTTATGCAAATTCTAAGGTCACAGCCTGAGAATAAACTTGTAACCTAATTCTGAAAGGATAGACTAAGCTCTTGGAGGATGGAATAATTCTCTTCAGTCAAGTCTGCTCCCATTTCATTTACACAAGGCCTCCCCTCCTATAAATAGGTAGATGTGAGAGAATCTCCTTGCTAAGAGATATTGCCTTTTGTTTGCAGTAGAGTAGGAGCTACACACAGTATTTCATCAAAGAGATTCTGTCAAAATCTCGAGGCTCCCCATATTTCCTGCTTTAAAATATTCATACTTCTTTTCTTACTATCCTCTTGCTTGCATAAATGCTCTTGTGTTTTCAAAAGAAAGCATTTATAGGCTTTAGAAATGTACATGGGTTGTGACATTTGTAGCTGGGGTCTGACATTTAGATGGGTTCATGCTCAAAACATGTCTTTCAAAATTAACACAGGAGTCAAGGAAAATAGTCAGAGAAAAGTGACACTACATACACTTCAGGGTTTCACTTTAGGCATTAAGTAGGAATTTAATTGAAACTTTTAAAAAAATGTCTGAAACAGGGTTTTTGTGAGTAAACCATCTTAGAAGTCAATCTTTTGGCCTCAGTCAAACCTTCAGATGACTGCAGCCCAGGGTGATATCTTGACGGCAATCTCAAGAGAAACCAGGAGACAGAATCTCCCAGCTAAATGACTAACAAATCCCTGACCAGCAGAGATTGTGAGATAATAAATGCTTATTGTTGCTTTAAATTGCTAAAGTTGAGGTAATTTGTTATGCAGCAATAGAAATTGATGCAGCCTATAAGGCAGGTAATCTTGCCCAAAGCGACTTCTCTAACTTCACCTTATATCTCTGTTCCCATTGCCCACTGACTCTAGCAATGGTGATCTTTTCAGTATTTATTGACTCATTAAGCATGTCCTCTGCTCAGAATCTGTATTCTTACTGTTTCTTCTGCTTGGATTGCTACATCCCCAGCTTTCTACATAATTCACTGCCTCAATTCACTATGTGCAAGTAAGAAGACACACATTTCAAAAATCAATAGTTTTTCTCTTTCCTAGCAATAAGTACCTAGAACAGGAAATTGAAAAAAAAATCTATTCTATTCATAGTACTAAAAAAACCCACATGAGATTCATAACAGAAAGCTAACAAGAAAGGTTCAGAACTGCCACGAAAAGGCTAATAAATTCAAACTGAAGGTTCATAAAACAAGATCTGACCAAATGGAAAGACACCTTAAATCTTGGAGGAGACAGTATAAAAAACTCAATTTTCTCTAAATAATAATATTAATTTAATTAGTTATAGTTAGAAAGTCAATAGTTGAACTTTCATACATTTTTTAACTGAATAAAATATCCTTTTTTCTTGGGTGGAAGAATAAATGTCTGAGAAGAGTCAAGGCATTTTTTTGGATGTATCACAATAAAGGGGAAACATTTTGCCAGATGAGAGAACATATTATAAGGCCCAATCGATACGGTAATTGAATAAGAATAAACAAATGCTTCAATGGAAAAAAATAGTCCAGAAAAAATTCCAACGCATTTAAGAATTTAGCAATGACAAGTAATTCTGGGAAAGAATGGAGAGTTGTAGGAGAGAACAGACAATTGTATGAGAAACATGGAATTGTGTAAGAGGGAATTTTGAGAACTGAGAATTGTGGGGGAGACAAGAAATTGTGGGAGAATTGTGGGAGTGACAAAAACTGTAATAGATATAAGGAATTTTGAAAGAGACAAAGAAGTGTGGGAGAAACCAGAGAATCACGTGAGACAATGGGGAAATTTGAGAGACAGGGATTTGTGGGAGAGGTTATGGAACTATAGGACAGAATGAGGAACTGTGGAAGAGACAGAACTGTGGAAGTAAATGAAGAAATGTGGGAGGAATAAGGAATTGTGGGAGAGAATGGAAAATTGTGGGAGACATAAGGAATTGTGGGAGAGACAAAGAATTGTGGGTGAAATCAGAGAATCCTGGGAGAAAATCAAGACATGTGTGAGATACAGGGAATTGTGAGAGGGAATGAACAATGGGTGGGGGAGATAAGGAATTGCAGGAGAATTGTGGAGAGAGAAAGGACTATGGGAGACAAAAGGAAGTGTGCGTGAAACCCAAGAATCTTGGTGGAAAATGGAGAAACATGAAAGAGACAGGAAATTGGGAGAGAATGAAGAATATTGGGAGATATAAGGAACTGTGGGAGAGACAAAAAACTGTGGGAGAAATCAGAGAATTGGGGAGAAACTAGAGGATTTGGGGAGAGACAGGAAATGTGGGAGAGAATGGAGAATTTTAAGAAGAGAAGGGTGACATATGGGAGAAGGATGGACTATTTTTAAGACACGGGGTAGGCATAACTAGCCTGTGCATCTAGAAGAAAATAAAATGAGAACTTATACATTGTACACACTAACAAATTTAAGATGGATTAAGCACAAGTGATAAAAATAAAATAATAAACATCTTGTGAGAAAGTCTAGGCAACTACACAGTTGGGGTGGGTTAAGCTTTCTTAAGCAAAACTGAGCTCAGATATATTTGACTTTACAAAATTGTAAAAATGTCCTTAACTTTAATGGACTAACACTATATTTGGGAAAAAATAGCAACATCAGACAGACATAATAATATATATTTAATAAAAAGAACTTATAAACTCAATATAAAAATGGGTAAAAGATTTAAAGAGGCAATTATTTCAAAACATTCTTGAAAATAATTATTTGAGCTAAGTTCTTGAAGGAACATACATTTTTATAGAACTAAAGAGCATTTAAAAAGTCTAGATCAACTTACACTTTATATACTTCAACAAGGTGTTTTTTTTTTTTTTGAGAATAGGCAATTTGAAGATGTGTATCCAAAAAAAGTGCAGTTATGGGACCTAAGCTTTCTGCATTTCTATTTTATACATACAATTTCTCTGCCTATAGAAAAAACAGGCCAAAGTGCAAATCCAGATGGTCAACAGCACATGAAAAGGTGCTCTTAGCAAAGGAAAATGCAAATGAAGGTAACAAAGACACACTGCTCAAGGAACAGGTACAAAATTTAAAAGTATCTATAACTCTTATTGTTGGTTGGATTCAGGGGAAAGGACACTCTCATTCATTGTTGGATGAAATCTGACCTGCTACAGCTTTTTGCAAGATAATCTGGCAGCATCTATTAAGACTAAAAATATCCAAGGCATTTGACCTAGTCATCCCTTTTCAGCATATCCAGCTCTTAGGAATTAAAAGCAACAATTGTAAATACACACACACACACACACACACACACAGAGACACACACACACTTCTTATACCAGCAGAAGATTATCAAAGTAAAAGCCCATCATATAGGAAATGGTGAATAAACTATAGTATATCCATCCATTGGAATATTGTATGATCAGTTATTTTAAGAATGAATGAGAGATATACCATTTTACTTAGACATTTCCAAATGGTGTTTTTGAATGAGAAAACCAAGATGCAGAAATGCACTATAATATAAATCTTTCTTTATAAAATAATGACCAAAAAAACCCCCTCAAATGTATGTGCAGATATGTATGTGTCTGTGTAAGTAAGTAAGTAAAATATGCACTTGGAGAAAATATGTGCAGATAGAGACTACTTTGCTATTATGGATTATTTGGAAGGGGGATATATGCCAGAGAGGCAGGCAAGAAAGAGAGCGAGGGAAGCCAAGTTGAATGGGCAAAGAAGAAAAAAAGACTACACCAAAATTTCAAATGTATATGATACGATCAGATTTATGCATTTTTATAAAATTATATTTGTGAGTAGAAACATAAAAAAGCAAGTTTTAAAAATGTGAATACTGAATTTCAAAAAAATTATTCTGAGCTCAGGGCATTATTTGAAAACATTTTTATAAAGGTGAATTCTTGCCATGAAATTCTTTTCATTTTTGTCTTTTCCTTTTCCTCTTTCACTACAAGCCAAAGGCCAGAAAAAAAGTCATAATGCAAAAGTTCTAATTGAGTTCTGGTTCTCATAAATTTTCCCTAAGGAAAGAGAATTATATTTGCCAGTGTGTCCTGAAATTTTCCACAGAGATGCCCTTTAGCAGAGGACAATAAATTCATACTTTGCATTTTCCTCTTTAATATATGTAAGTTTGTGATAATATCAAAATATTTAAATTACTTAGTCAAATTATTTAATGTCCTGTTTGACTATCAGTTAGGCTCCTGCCTGGAAACAGATGGCACATTCAAACTGGGTAACTGAAGAGGGTGTGAGAGAGGGACTACTTACAAAAGCATTGGTGTGGAAAACAGGAAGGGATGGTGCATCACCCTGGAAGTAGTAATATTGAGAAGCTGTTTCTACCGCTTAGACTGGAGGAGCAAGGGGAGGGAGTGGCTGTGGGGATACAGCTATACTAAGGGGGCTGTCTGACAGTAGCCAGCCTTCGGCAGAGAGATGGAGCCAATCTCTAGAGATCCTATAGAGACAGAGCTGAAGGAATCAATATCCTCTAATCTTCTGTTCATGTTCCCTATTCTTCAAGCCCAATCAGAAACCAAAAGCCAAGAGAGCCCATTGATGCAGTCTCTACAGGTCAGCTTCTAGGAGCACAGAATTGGGTAGAGAGGGATACAACATATATCTGAAGGGGCAAAGATCTCAGCACTCTTTTCCACAACCAATTTCTTCAGGTAATTTGATGATAGGTGAAGATGAGTCAAAATGTTTAATCTAAGGCTTCAATGACCCCATGCACTTGGCCTTATACTTATGTGTATCCATCAGTATATTTGAACCACTTAGCATGAAGCCATATGATATCATCATGTGACTTAAATTAGTTACCTGCCACTCAACATGCAGAAGAGAAACTCCTGAGTTTAAGACTCAAGACAAACTCTGAGAGCACTTGGGAAGGAGAAAAGGGAATGAAAAATTTAAGTTTTCTCAAGGAGGAAGGAAAAATTTGGGACATATGGTATAAGATTCAGAAGCTGTATCTCAGTAATGTTAACTATTTTGCCTTAAATTGGTACTCCACCTGTAGACCAAAGATGATAAGTCTAGGAGTTAGAATACCTGGGTTCTAGATCTCTGCTACTCCTTATTTCTGGCATTTTGGGTAAATCATTTATTCTCTCTGAGCTTGTTTCATTCTCCATAGAAGTAGAGGGTAGGACTAAAGGCCGAAACTTCCACTCGGTTCTACAATGTGTGATGCTATTATTTCACCCAAACAGAAATCTTAAAATGACTTGATAAAAACCGTACAGCTGAGTTAGAAAAATTGTTCAGAACATTCAGAACAAGAGTCTAATTAAAATTATGATTGCAAGCAACTTCTAATTTTCCCCCTAGGACACCTCACCATAGAATTCAGCAGGCCACTGAAACACAATAAACCTCCCTATTCAATGAACATGAAGTTCAAAGCCTTATATCCTTAGGGAATGTTTTCATTAGGTAATGACAATAGAGTACTTTAGGAAGAAGTGATCAAAAGCAGGGGATAATTTTTAACATTATTTAAAAAACATTTTCATTAGGTAATTACAATAGAATACTTTAGGAAGAGGTGGTCAAAAGCAGGTTTCAGTTTTTTTATATTGTAGATGAAAACCACTGAATAATCTCCATCCTACTTCTTGTAGTATCACACAGAAATCAGAAGAAAACACTAATAAGAATGGAAAAAAATGCAAAGATGGAACCATCGTACATGATAGCCTTTTGCACTCCTTCCTACTCAGCAGAGAGATTCACTATCTCAAGGTTACTCCTAAGTTTATATGAATGGTTATAAAAAAATGTAGTAATATTCCTGGGGTGTGCTAAGAAAGTGGTGACAAAAGTTGGAAGTTTGACTTTTTCTTTCTTATTTTTGTGTGTATTAAATGTTCTTGGAGCATTTTTACAAATTCATTCTCTCTCTCATGACTGGAGAGGATAAATAATATCTGCAAGGTAGTTTTTTTTTTTTTTTTTTTGGTGATTGAACTTGCTACCCAGATTATGTCTTAATTTTAGAATAACATTGATTTAGGCCTCTTGGATTAATTCATACGAACAATGAAAAAGGAGAGGATCACCGAAATGAGGGGAAGATAGAAGCAACCTATAATTTATCAAGATATGGACATGAATAACTTTATTTTAGAGATATAAAGTCCTGAGAGTAAGGAATAATATCTATAAGCCTAGAGAGCCAATATTCTATGATAGTTATTCAGTGTTGCATGGAGGAAGATGCTCTATAATAGAATATGACAGGCTCTGGCCTGTCAGTCGACATTATATAGTGAAAGATTAAGAAAGGTTAGGACCTGTGATTTGGTCCACCTGCTAGCAGCAGGGCAGTAGGTGTTGGGGAGAGAGAGATTTGAGTTTAGCAGAAAAGATACAACATCCAAAGGGAGTGGTAAATCATGTAATTTCAAGCAAGCAACCAGCATTAGGAGTTTGAGGAGATACTTGGGAATTCCAATGAATGCTGAATGCCTTTAGAAGGAATCCGGGAGAGGAGAAATGGATGAATCCAGGTAGATGGGCAGTTAAACAGGTAGTAGGGCTGCCTGTTGGAGCTTAGGAATAGGACTATATTGGTGTGTCAGGGCTATCAAAACAAAGTACTACAGACTAGGTGACTCAAATAACATAAACTTATTGTCTTATAGCTCTGGAGTCTAGAAGTCCAAGATCAAGGTGTTGGTAGAGTGCTTCCTGAGGGCTGTGGGGGAAAGGGTCTGTTCCATGCCTCTCTCTGAAGCTTGTAGATGGATGTAATCTCCCTGTGTTTCTTTCCATTATTTTCCCTTTATGCATGTCTCTTTGTCCAAATTTCTCCATTTCATAAGGATACCAGTCATACTTGATTAGAACCTGCCCCAATGACCTTGTTTTAACTTGATTTTCTCTGTAAAGATGCTAGGTTCCAAATAAGGTCATATTCTGAGGTACACCGGTCAGGACTTCAACATGATTTTGATGGGGGAGGAGGTACACAATTTAACCTGTAACAAAGACCGAAGAGCACAAGATGAAGCCCTGGTGTGAGAAGGGATTGGGGATGACCAAGACAGCAATTCAAACAGAGGCCGAGACACAACGTGGATGTTAGAGGGGTGCACATGATGAGCAGAGTCTTAGAAATGAGACAACTGCCACAACTGGAGTCTGGGACCAAGACTGATGGATTCTCAGGTACCTGAGTTGAGGTACCAGAACTCCTGAAGAATGGGATAGAATAAGCCTGTGTGCATAACCAAGAGGAGGGCTCAACTTCTAGGAGAGGGAGGCCAGCAAAAATTGAGGTTCCATGGGAATCCATGAAAAACTGGGAAATTCCATGGGATATGGAAAATCAAAGTGGAAGGCATTGACTTAATATACTCCCTGGAGAAGCCTGTGCAGAGAACTTTTGCCAAGATGACCTATTCTCCTTCTTTGCCCAAATGGGTGTAGTCAGAAGCTGATTGTCTCTGTTCCTGGTTCCCTCAAAACTGGGGTGTGCTAATCCTAGGTTCTCAAAAGCATGTTATAGACAGGTACTTGAAGCCACAGTATAAATAGGATTCATATTTCTAGAGCATCACAGTAACGTCGAGATTATAATGGAATGAGATGCACAGTGTGAATTTTTATAATACGTTATGAGATTCGTAGAGTGCAACCAGCTAGCTGGGTCATACCCATGTCCCCTTGACACTCATGGTTCCTGTATAAGCCAATTGATGTCTTACTACTGACAGGTGCAATTTTGACTGAGGGCTTTCTCTTGGTCAGAGAAGCAGTTAACAAACCTGAGATCCATCTTAAGCCAATGATGAATGGGAATTGAAATTTCAATCCCTTGCTTCCTTGACTTTGGGTGGGGGAGGGGGTGGGAGAGGAAGTTGTGACTTATGTTCTATACTGTTTCCCAAAGGTCCTCTGTGGGATTGAGTCCTCTGCCCACAGAGGTAACCTGCTCATTAGTGGACCCTGGATTGGCTTCTTGGGATTATCTCCCAAATAAACCACTCAAATCCTAGTCTTCAGATCTGCTTCTTGGACAACTTGCACAAGATGCTGAGTCTAGTTTGAACTAAGTCTCCAGACTCTAGGGTGGGTAGGGTGATGGTGAGGTTTTTTTTTTCTTAATTGATTTTTATTGGAGTGTAGTTGCTTTACAATGTTGTGTTAATTTCTACTGTACAGCAAAGTGAATCAGCTATATATTTACATATATCCCCTCTTTTCTGGATTTGTTTCCTATTTAGGTCACCACAGAGCACTGAGTAGTTTCTTGTGCTATACAGTAGGCTCTCATTACTTAAGAGTTTATACCCCTTTGCCTTTAAAGGAACTTTGCTGGTAAATTAAGAAACACAGGCTTAAGAGACTTGCTCACACTGCATTTAAAACTGTTAAACTAGTGATCCTCAAACTTTTTTCTTCCCCTAACTCATCAGAGAGGTTCTACATATTTTCTTTAACAATTCAGATGAACTCTGACAAAAGCACTCTAGGTTATTCTTTCTTTACCTTCCAAATACAGAAACCTAAAGGTAGCAAGAACCCCAAAGCAAGACACCAGCCCACACCAAACCCCAGCACCCTAGGAATGTGCCACAGATCATCAAGGACTCACCATCAGGATTTCCTTAGAACTAGCTTTGTTCCCCTGCACGCAATTTACCTTTTACTTGAAATATATGTATATTTCTTTAAAAAAATGCTAGTGCTGTGGTGCTAGAAATGCTTCTTTGTCTTTGGCTCTTATTTAAAAATGAGAATTACAAAAGAATCTCCCAGGACTCTTTATTGTTGCTTAATAAAACTCACTTAGAAGCAGAGATGTCCCTTGACTTGAGTTCACACAGCACAAAGTGGTAAGTGGGAATTATTCCATTATCCTTCACCCCGCTTACACTTTATTACCTTTTTTTTTTTTTATTAATTGGAGGCTAATTACTTCACAACATTTCAGTGGGTTTTGTCATACATTGATATGAATCAGCCATAGATTTACACTTATTCCCCATCCCGATCCCCCCTCCCATCTCCTCTCCACCCGATTCCTCTGGGTCTTCCCAGTGCACCAGGCCGGAGAACTTGTCTCATGCATCCCACCTGGGCTGGTGATCTGTTTCACCATAGATAGTATACATGCTGTTCTGAAACATTCCCACCCTCACCTTCTCCCACAGAGTTCAAAAGTCTGTTCTGTATTTCTGTGTCTCTTTTTCTGTTTTGCATATAGGGTTATCATTACCATCTTTCTAAATTCCATATATATGTGTTAGTATGCTGTAATGTTCTTATCTTTCTGGCTTACTTCACTCTGTATAAGGGCTCCAGTTTCATCCATCTCATTAGGACTGATTCAAATGAATTCTTTTGACGGCTGAGTAAAATTCCATGGTGTATATTGTACCACAGCTTCCTTATCCATTCATCTGCTGATGGGCATCTAGGTTGCTTCCATGTCCTGGCTATTTATAAACAGTGCTGCGATGAACATTGGGTGCACGTGTCTCTTTTCAGATCTGGTTTTCCTCTGTGTGTATGCCCAGAATGGTATTGCTGGGTCATGTTGGCAGTCTATTTCCAGTTTTTTTAAGAAATCTGCACACTGTTCTCCATAGTGGCTGTACTAGTTTGCATTCCCACCAACAGTGTAAGAGGGTTCCCTTTTCTCCACACCCTCTCCAGCATTTATTGCTTGTAGACTTTTGGATAGCAGCCATCCTGACTGGCGTGTAATGGTACCTCATTGTGGTTTTGATTTGCATTTCTCTAATAATGAGTGATGTTGAGCATCTTTTCATGTGTTTGTTAGCCATCTGTATGTCTTCTTTGGAGAAATGTCTGTTTAGTTCTTTGGCCCATTTTTTGATTGGGTCATTTATTTTTCTGGAATTGAGCTGCAGGAGTTGCTTGTATATTTTTGAGATTAATCCTTTGTCTGTTTCTTCATTTGCTATTATTTTCTCCCAATCTGAGGGCTGTCTTTTCACCTTACTTATAGTTTCCTTTGTAGTGCAAAAGCTTTTAAGTTTCATTAGGTCCCATTTGTTTAGTTTTGCTTTTATTTCCAATATTCTGGGAGGTGGGTCATAGAGGATCTTGCTGTGATTTATGTCGGAGAGTGTTTTTCCTATGTTCTCCTCTAGGAGTTTATAGTTTCTGGTCTTACATTAGATCTTTAATCCATTTTGAGTTATTTTTGTGTATGTGTTAGAAAGTGTTCTAGTTTTCATTCTTTTGCAAGTGGTTGACCAGTTTTCCCAGCACCACTTGTTAAGAGGTTGTCTTTTTTCCATTGTATATCCTTGCCTCCTTTGTCAAGATAAGGTGTCCAAGGTCGTGGATTTATCTCAGGGCTTTCTATTCTGTTCCATTGATCTATATATTTCTGTCTTTGTGCCAGTACCATACTGTCTTGATGACTGTGGCTTTGTAGTAGAGTCTGAAGTCAGGCAGGTTGATTCCTCCAGTTCCATTCTTCTTTCTCAAGATTACTTTGGCTATTCGAGGTTTTTTGTATTTCCATACAAATTGTGAAATTATTTGTTCTAGTTCTGTGAAAAATACCGTTGGTAGCTTGATAGGGATTGCATTGAATCTATAGATTGCTTTGGGTAGAATAGCCATTTTGACAATATTGATTCTTCCAATCCATGAACACGGTATGTTTCTCCATCTGTTTGTGTCCTCTTTGATTTCTTTCATCAGTGTTTTATAGTTTTCTATGTATAGGTCTTTTGTTTCTTTAGGTAGATATACTCCTAAGTATTTTATTCTTTTTGTTGCAATGGTGAATGGTATTGTTTCCTTAATTTCTCTTTCTGTTTTCTCATTGTTAGTGTATAGGAATGCAAGGGATTTCTGTGTTTAATTTTATATCCTGCAACTTTACTATATTCGTTGATTAGCTCTAGTAATTTTCTGTAGAGTCTTTAGGGTTTTCTATATAGAGGATTCATGTCATCTGCAAACAGTGAGAGTTTCACTTCTTCTTTCCTATCTGGATTCCTTTTACTTCTTTTTCTGCTCTGATTGCTGTGGCCAAAAACTTCCAAAACACTATGTGTTGAACAGTAGTGGTTGAGAGTGGCACCTTGTCTTGTTCCTGATTTCAGGGGAATGCTTTCAATTTTTCACCATTGAGGGTGATGCTTGCTGTGGGTTTGTCATATATAGCTTTTATTATGTTGAGGTATCTTCCTTCTATTCCTGCTTTTTGGAGAGTTTTAATCATAAATGAGTGTTGAATTTTGTCAAAGGCTTTCTCTGCATCTATTGAGATAATCATATGTTTTTATCTTTCAATTTGTTAATGTGGTGTATTACATTGATTGATTTGCGGATATTGAAGAATCCTTGCATTCCTGGGATAAAGCCCACTTGGTCGTGGTGTATGATTTTTTTAATATGTTGTTGGATTCTGTTTGCTAGAATTTTGTTAAGGATTTTTGCATCTATGTTCATCAGT
Organism: Cervus canadensis; assembly: GCF_019320065.1. Taxonomy (NCBI): domain Eukaryota; kingdom Metazoa; phylum Chordata; class Mammalia; order Artiodactyla; family Cervidae; genus Cervus; species Cervus canadensis. The sequence goes on from NC_057419.1 coordinate 23,412,452, forward strand.
GATATTGGCCTGTAGTTTTCTTTTTTTGTGGCATTCTTTGTCAGGTTTTGGAATTAGGGTGATGGTGGCCTCATAGAATGAGTTTGGAAGTTTACCTTCTTCTGCAATTTTCTGGAAGAGTTTGAGTAAGGTAGGTGTTAGCTCTTCTCTAAATTTTTGGTAGAATTCAGCTGTGAAGCCATCTGGTCCTGGGCTTTTGTTTGCTGGAAGATTTTTGATTACAGTTTCGATTTCTTTGCCTGTGATGGGTCTGTTAAGATCTTCTATTTCTTCCTGGTTCAGTTTTGGAACACTTTATTACTTAATAACACTGCTTTACATGGCTCTGAGTGAGATTACAGTATCATGTTAAAGAGGTGGCAAATTCAGTTGCTGCTGCTGCTGCTTCTACAAATATTGCTCAATGATCTATGCACTTAATTGCTTATTTCAATCTTCCTTCATTATTTCTATAAACAAATTTTTATAGCAAATGCAGAAACACAATAGGTAAGTGAAATCATAAACAACTCGCTCTTGGAGTAAATTGAATGCTAGTAGAGGCATGTTTCTACTGATAATTTAAAATGTTTATGGTTTACTATCATTCTTGATTAAAAAGAACAGTGATATTAAACTGTACCAATTTAGTCTTCCCACCTCTCGAAGGATTCCTTAAGATAAACAAGCAGGTATGTTTGGGGAAAAAATTTTGAATAACAGGAATAGAATTGCTAAGAAAGACATAGCCATAGTGAACGTACTGGGATACTGGAATGGTTTCTGTTTAATTTTCTGTGTTTTTACTCACATTTTCTTTTCTTTTTTTTTTTCTGTTTTTTTTTTTTTTATTAGTTGGAGGCTAATTACTTCACAACATTTCAGTGGGTTTTGTCATACATTGACATGAATCAGCCATAGATTTACACGTATTCCCCATCCCGATCCCCCCTCCCACCTCCCTCTCCACCCGATTCCTCTGGGTCTTCCCAGTGCACCAGGCCCGAGCACTTGTCTCATGCATCCCACCTGGGCTGGTGATCTGTTTCACCATAGATAGTATAATTTTCTGTGTTTTTACCCACATTTTCTATGCAAGAACGTTGAATAATAATTCACGTACTCCTAAGGAAATGAACATAATAATGAAGCCAGTAGCAAGATCCATTGATGTCTAGGGTTTACTTTTGTCCTGATTAGAAAGTAACCTTGTGAAATTAGTGCTATCATAAGTGGATTATTCACCTCATTTGTTTACTGAATCACTGAGTTTTGAGGGGTGAATCTGGACTTGAAGGGAATGGTAGGGCCCTTTCCTCATTTTTCTTTAGTTTTAGAGAAGAATCCAGCTTTAAACATATTCCCCCCACTCCTCCTTCTGCAAGAATTGAGTCTCTGGGCTCTGAGCTTTCACTTCTGGCCTTGGAAAAGCTATATGTATATGTTATGAGGTAATTTTAGTAATACATTTATTATTCATAGTCTTTAAGATATAGTTGTCTTTTCATGAGGGTTTACAGTGAATTTCTCTTGCAACTTGATCCAGACTCTAGGATCATGTAAAAAAGCTTTCTGTATTCTGGGACTTAAAAAAAAAGGCTGGTAAGACATTTGTAATAAGTACGATGCATGTGACAATAAAACCACAGGATTATAACTGTCCTACTGCAACCACTTTGATTTGTTTAGGACATTTATTAAAGGTCAGAGAGATGGCCACTTCTAGGTGTCAATGGAATCAATGCTGATTAGAAATTCAAAATAAATTTGAATATTGTAATGACATCATACCTTCTCTTCAGTAAAATTGACTTTCTCTCCCTCCTCCCTACCCTATCTGCACTTCCAATCGCAAAAACAGTATTATAGTACCTAAGAGCATTAAGAAAAAAAATTCCATATACTACTATTATCATTTCTATTTGTTGCCTTCTACTCTTTGCCCATACACATTTATATTTTTAAACATAGTAGCAATCACAGTATATATACAATATTATATTCTGGTTTTTTATTGCCAACTTTCTTTTGAAAAGAAATCTGGAATTTCTATGAAGATAGAAAATAGGACTAAGGAAGCTACGTCACTCTAGCTGAAAAAAAAAAAAGGAAAGAACATGTGTTGATTGTGTGAGTTTGGAGCTTTTCAAAAGTGATGTAACATTTACCTTAGATTTTTTTTTTTTAACCATAGATTTGAACCCAACCATCTTGGGTTGGAAAAGGGTATGGAATGTAATTAAACTAAAATTTGTGAATGAAAGTAGAGCAGCATTTGCTTTCTAACAGATTGCTAATTAAATGCCATGGAAGGTTTGCATATTTAATTTTAGCCATGTAAAGAATGTGCAATAGATGGTAGGCAAGAGTTTGGGCCAGGAAAGAAATGCCTATATTTTTAGATCATTTCCCTATCCCTGTTAATATATTGTCCTCTGATGTAGCTGAAGTGTAGAGATGAAGAAGTTCCTTGATTTGATCCAGAGTTAGGGTTTTGCCAGACAAAAGGGTAAGATTCTTGAGGGCACTGGCAAAAGAAAGGTTGAAGTGATGTGCCACGAGTTGTAGACAGAAGAAGGAAGGAGATGGAGACAGGTGAGGCTGATAGATGAAAACAAAGTAGGGGAGGTCAAGGGGACAGAGGTCTCTGTACTAAGAACAGACATAATGGTCAAAATAGGGCAAGAGAACTAGAAGAATTGGAATAGGGCAAGAATAGGGCAAGCACAACTGGAGGGTTGTGCTTAGCAGGTTTTATTGAAACTGAAATAAATCTGAAATGCAAGTGAGTTGGCCTATTTAAAAAAAGGTTTTTTTTTGGTTTTTATGTTGTAAAATATCAGGGCTAGAACAGAGAGTAAGGCATGGACTGAAATTCATTCATCAACTGACTCCCAATGAATACCTTGCTAACCCCTTCCTAGGTGCCAGGTGTTGTTCTAGGGACTGTGAATATAGTAGTGCACAAGACAGAAAAATTTCTGATGACTTGGAATTTATATTTTTTCTGATGGAGGAGTTAGACACTCAAATATCAAATTGTAACACGAAAAATCATAGCAAGGGTATAGAGTCATGAGGGTGGGGGAGCTATTTTAAACATGATGGTCAGAAAAGGGAAGGCGGGAGAATGGGAGGGAGAACATGAAGGAAATGAGGGAAGAAGCCAAGCAGATATCTGGGAGAAGAATGTTCCAGGCATAACAGAAGGCTTGGAGAGGGGAACATGCTTGGCAGGACTGTCCCTAACATTTGTGAAGCCCAGAGCAAGAGTGCAAGTCGAGGCCCATGAAATGTACGTCTCAACATTAAAAGTTATAAAACATATCCTATTATCCAAACTTGACCAACATATGTCAATATTGGCCAGGAAGGACAGGTCTAGATTTAGCATTCTTGGACTCCTCAGGGTTCTACACAGGAATCTGGTGGTACGGGGTGAGCCAGCCTCTGGCATCTGATCCTAGCCAGAGGTCAATCCCCTTTCTCTTCCCATCCTGGGATCTTCCCATTGCCATGCGGGCTCTTGCACCCTGGGAGTGGACATCCCTGACTGTATGACCAAGTTCTGTCCACAGAACCCCAACCAGCTGCCCTCTGACGGCTCCTTGGAACTAGGGATGTGCACACTCATGACAGTCTGCTCGTGGGAAGATGAACCAGGTCAGGGGCCCACGCTGGCGCTGGAAGCCAGCTCTTGGCCACTTGGGCAGCATAACCTGGGGTCCTTGGTACCCAGAATGGGGTCTATATGGGACACAGGCTCTTGATGGGGACAGCCCCTGGACCCCACTGACTCTGCCCTCTAGGAGCGGGTGTAGCTGGGGGAGGGTCAGAGCAAGACCCTTGAAATCACAGAGGCCAGGGCAAGCAGCCCATTTGCTGGACATTAAGGTGGCACTTTTGCTCATCATGCCTGACAAGCAACAAGGAGGCGACTCCCTGTATCCTTAGGATTTGAACTGTGATGATGGAGGAGATATGAAACTTCCGTTCTGTGGAGGGTCTATAAAAAGTAAAAGAAGGAAGAAAAGAAAACCAGAGTGTATGGAGCATCTGTGCTGAGCCTGGCTGTGTGAAATACACTTTGGCTGGTGTGAGCTAATGTAATCTTCCAAATAACCCCAGGGAGTAGGCTTCGTACTCTCCTGCATATAGTTAAGGAAAAAAACAAAAAACAAAAACAAGGAGGTCACTTCCTTGCCCAGAGTCACACAGCCAGTGAGTCACGGAGCAGAGGCTCAAACCCAGGGTTCCAGCTCTTTCTAAAGTCCGTATTCTTTCCACAACACCACATCGCCTTTGAAAGCCAACCTCAGAGACAGACTTCATTTGGAAGGAACGGAAACAGCAGTAAAGAAGGCAAAATCCTATACTGTTCAGAGAGGGAAATGGCTGCAGGAGTCCCTCTGCTGAGGCTGGTTCCTCTTCTGAGGTCCCTAGAGCTCCTGGGAACCCATGAAGATAGTGACTTTATAATCTTTAGGTATTTCTTTTTTACACTGAGGTAAAATTCATATACAGCAAAATGTACAGATCTTACATGTACAATTTGAAGAATTTTGTTTTGCAAATGCAAAGACCTATATCAGCACCACTTCAATCAAGATATTTCCTCAAACCCGATATTCCATAAGATATGCCCCTCATCCCAGAAATTTCCCTGCGCCTCTTTCCAGGCACTCTCCTCCCACGATCAGCAACCAAATCCCTTCTTATTTCTATCACTATGGATTCATTTTGCCTGGTTTATAACTTCATGTAAATTGAATCGAGCAGTCTGAATTCTTTTTGTCTGATTTCTTTTGTTCAACATGTATTTTTTTTTGAGATTTATCCACATTATGGGATGAAAGAAGTTCTCTTGTTGTTATTGTTAAGCATTCCATTGTATGACCATGCTATCATTTATCCACTTATTTATTGATGGGCATTTGGGCTGCTTCCTATTTTTGGCTATTATGAATAAAGCTGTTATAAACATTCTTGTGCCTGTCTTTTGGTCAATGTATGTATTCATTCATCTTGGGTCTAGACACAGGAGGGGAATTACTGGGTCATATGGTAAGTGTAGATTTCACTTTCTAAGAAACTGCCAAGCTTTTCCAAGGTGGTTACATCAGTTAATACTCCCACCAGTCATGTATAAGAGTTTCCATTGATAAACTTATTTAATATATTTAATTTTGAAACATTTCAAAGATAAAAAAATGAATAATATTAGCTGACAGTCTTTATCTACCAGATTTAATACATTAAAAATTTTCTGTATTTGCTTCTGATCCTGATAAATGAAATGTTATAGATGCACTTGAAGATGCTCTCTTCCCATCTCCTTCCCCCTCCTCCTCCTTGGAATTAGCATCATCTTGAAGCTGGGGTGTATCTTCCCACATCTGTCTATTTTTAAGTATACGACATAATATATGAACTATTTTCACTATTTCACTAAGTCACAAAGATGGCTTATTTTCCTGTGATAAGTCTGGCAATGGTACCTGAAGCAGCAGTCATCTTAATAGGCTCAATTTAATCCAAGATGTTTTGTTTCCTATTTATTGTTGTTTGTTGATTCTAATATATATTTCTTTGGTTGTTAATACCTGCAGTTAATGGAAAATGGGGGATATTAATGTTATTTTAAAAGGCAATTTACAAAGCAGATGAAAATCCTTCAAAGCTTAGAATCTTTAAAGGAAAAAATAAAAAGGAAATTTTTGGCGATTGTGCCGATGGGAGCTGTAAAGCTGATGTAACTCTCCTGTATTACAGATAAGGAAACGGAGTCTTATACTAATTGTGACTTGCTAGGTTTTTAGAGCTAAAGAATGCCAGTACCAGGACCAAGCCTTCGGATGTCCATTCTAGAATTCTCCTGACCACAGCCTGCAGCTTCCATGTCACTGAATCAAAGATGGAGAAGCAAGAAAAAAGAAAATGTGATGTGGAGGTGGGAGGAAGGAAAAACTTCATAAAGACAAGACGGCAGAAATGTGGTATTTTAAGGAAGAGGTTTGCCCTTCATATGAATGATTCTTGGATTTTGGTGTATATTTTTGGTAGCAGTATGCGGTGAGTCACTAACAAAGAGCTTAAGACAGATGAGTTAACATAAATGGACCAAAATAAGCTGTGGTCTCTAGGCTGAGCAGCTGTTGGACAAACCTGCCAATATTTTATTTCCCAGAGACACTTGCAGCAGATTAAAGTGAGCAGGCGGTGAGTGCCACGTTAGAAAATTCCATACCGTTCAGAGTTTCCTGTGCCTGAGATGCGGCTATCAGGGGAGAGGGGAAAACTCGCAGCTATTTCTTGAAGCCCCACTTTGTGGAAAACGGTAGGAATGCCCCAGCTGGGTGTGCTAGTGGAAGGTAAGGGGGGCACAGGAATCAGCGCATCTTGGGGTTTCAGCCTTGACTGTGCCGTTAGCTCTGTAACCAAGGAAGATTCTTTGTTTTTTTAATTGGAGGATAATTACTTTACAATATTGTGTTGGTTTCTGCCATACAACAACACGAATCAGCCATAAGTATAAATATGTCCCCTCCCTTTTGAACCTTCCTCCCCACTCCTACCCCATCCCAAGAAGATTCTTTAGCATCTCTGTGACCCTGTTTTTCATCTTCTGAATGAGGGGCTTGGATTGGATAATCTTCCAAGTACCTACCAGTTAAAACATGGCTAGATCCCATTTACAGAGCGCTTACTTTGTGCCAGGCACCTTGTGAAGTGTTTTATCTCTGGATCTTTCCCCTCCATTAAATCTTCGAGACTTTGAAACCACAGCAGCCCCATTGTTCAGGGAAAGAAAGTGAGGCATCAAGAGGATAAGAGACTTGCCTGAAGTAATGCAGCGAACAAGGGCAGAGCCTGGACTCAAATCTGAGACTGTCTTGGAAACATAGCTTCTTAATCACCATTCTGCATTGTCCCTCTCTCTAAGCAGGAAATCAGGAATGGGTTGTCTTCACCTCCTTCCCCCTCTCCACAGCTTTTATCTGTTTCTAATTGTCATGCTTCCATTGCACTGCAGTGGATTTCCAGGTCTTGGTCTTAGCTGGAGTTCTTTACTGCAGCCACACGCTACACAGTGGGTGAATGGCGGTAAAGATAGTAAATCAAATTCAAGACACACACCTCACACAGGACAGAAATAGTGTTGAGCAGGGCACAGCAGGACTGTTTGATTCACAGCATCACTGCTGTCTTGAATATTTTGTACACATTCTCCACTGGACACTCTGTACTTGGTGTTCCTGCTGATGTCATTGGCAGAGATGTCTTATGAGGAGACACCTTATTTGAAAAGCTGATGCAGTATCCTCCTCTACCCTGATTTAATATGATAAGGCTGTGGCAACAGCTGTGATAGTGGCAGCTCCTTTGTTCCCTTTCATAAATGACACATAATTTAAGCACTTTCCTGCACTGCCTCTCTTTCAACGAGGACATCAGATATAGGAAAAGCATCTCTCTCTCCATTAGAAAATGAACTCTAAGATTGTGGGTGATTTTTATCTAATTTTTTTTCCAGCTTGGCTTTTAGTTGATGACTAGAAATCCTGTTAAAATCTGTCAGGATAGTCATGACCCAAATCACACTTTCCATAGTTCTTTCTTTGATGTCTACACATATAAAAATGGAGAACTGAGGCAATATTGAATAATTTGAACCAAAAAAGCACTGCTGGCTCTATTTATTGGGAGATTTTAAGACACAGAAACTTTGAACTGAAAAGGGAAGGGAATATACACTCAACCTTCTAAGTCAAAAGGCACATAGTAAAAAAAAAAAAAAAAAGGCACATAGTGAAATACGGCAGATTGCATTAATGGCCTTGATCCTTCACTTCTTTCTATAGCCACATCTTTTACCATGTGACCATGGAGTTTCTGTCACTAAAGAGTGAGAGTCTATTTTCCCTCCCTGGAATCTAGGTTGCTCTTGTAGCTTTTGGCCAATAAAATGTGGTGGATGTGATGCTATACCAGTTCCAAATTTAGGTCTCAGGAGACCTTCAGTGTTTTCATTTGCTTCCTCCTCTTCTCTTTGCCATGAGAATATGCCCCAATTATGCTGCTGGAACATGTGACATGAAGAACAGAGCTGAGTTGCCCTAGTCATTGCAACTGACTAGGTTATTCTAGATCACCTGAGCTGCAGCTGACTGCAAGACCGCTGAGTGAGTTCAGTTTGACCAGAAGCACTGTCAAGTCTAAACTGTAAACTGACATATCTATGAACTTCATAAATACTTACTGTTTAAAGACTTTGACTCGGGGTGTTTCATTACACAGCATTATGCAGCAACAGATAACTGATACAGAAAGTGAGACTTCAGTTGTCAGAGAAACACCCAGGAAGTACTTATGGCTTGGGAGGATTGCAGGGAGGAGTAAGAATCAAACTGAGATCTAACACAAATCTGAAGTCTTTCCAAATCAGCACAGTTATGTATACCACTCCAACAGTCATTCTGCGTGCATATACTGAGTCTCTTATTGGTAAGACACTATGCTAGGAGGAATACCTAAGGAATGGGAACCCAGAAAAGCAAAAGTAAATGATAGGCATGCTTTAGAGAGGCTAGCCACAGGGAAAAAAGTTGGTCAAATGACTGAGGATGTTTAGGGTGATGGAGAAGGGTGAAATCAAGGAGCTGGCTGTGGAGTCGAGGGTCAAGGAGAACAGTGACAAAAGGATGAAGTTAAAAGCCTAGACAAAGTGGAAGACATTGACTCTCAGTTATGGAAGGAAATAACCTCTATTAGATATGTATCTGTGTGACTAAGTGTTAAAATAGAAGACAGGTAAAATTAACATAAGAAAACATAGCAAAACTGTCAGTACACTCCTGCCCTGAAACTGTCCAGTTTAGTGGGCTCTCTCTGCTGGTATCTGCAGCCTGTACCCAAGGGCTTGCTTCCAGAATCGCGGAAGGTCAATTTTTAGGTCAGAGCACTGGGAAGTGAACATCTACCTCCATGCTCAACACCCCAGCAGCAATCCGCAACCAATGACTATGGCAGCTGGAACATAAATACCTGAGTTCTCTCAACTCTTGGGTGGGGTAATCTGGAAGCATGTATTTTATACCTTTCCCATAGCTTGCCCATAGAATTAAGCTCTAGTCACCTATTGTGGCAGCTGGCTTAACAACATACCCTTCATCTGCTGCCTTTCCTTCCCTTCCCTTCCGTGTCTCACTTGCCAACTCACTCCAAGGCCATCGGCTTCCTCTCCACTCCTCTTCCTGCCCAAGGGCCTTTTGCTCTCTCTAGGCCTGTACTGCTCTTTCCCTGACATGCAGACGACAGACTTCTTGTCACTTAGGTCTCAGGCTAAATTTCACCTTGTCAGAGTTGCCTTGCCTGCTACCAAATCTAATGCTTCATCATCTGATCTTAACTCTCAATGTCAGTCACTTCTTTCACGCTCAGATGTTTCCCTTCTTTGTTGGTTTTCCTATGTTTTTGGTGAGAGTGCAAGTTGGCACAACCCTTTTTGGAAGGCTGTTGGGTAGTATGTACCAAGGCCACCTAAGCCCCAGCAATTGCATTCCTAGGGGTAATTCCAAGAGGAATGAATGCTTATGTCCATGAAAAGCCACATACAAGAATGTTTATCACAGTTTTATTCATAGTAGCCCCAAACTGGGACCAAACCCAATGTCCATCAGTAGGAGAATAGATAAGTTAATTGTGAAATATTTAATGGAATATTCTACAATGGAATACTACACAGCAATGTGAAGAATGAACAGCTGCCATACATAGCACATGGATGAATTTCATAGAAACTGGGATAAAAAACAAAGCAAGGCACAAAAATGAACATATTATATGATTCCATTTCTATGACATTCATGAACAGGCACAACCAATCTATCATAGTAGGAGTGGGAATAATGATTACCTCTGGGCAGGAGGATATTGCCTGGGAGGGAGCCTGAGGTACCAGAAATATTCTATATCTTGATATGGGTGGTAAGTACATGGATACGTACATATGTAAAAGGTCATTACGGTGCATACTTAAGATTCATGCACATCCTATATATGTCACATTAAAAAATAAAAAAGCAAGTTCCATGAGAGCAAGGACATTTTGTGACTTGGGTACTACCGTCTGACACACAGGATGCTATCAGTAAGCACTCCTTACTTACTGAGCAAGTGAATAGATGTGGATTTGCATTTAAAAATGCTAACCCCCAAATTAAGTAGAGTTTTACTGTCTATTCCACGTGGTCATGTGGAATTGACAGTAAAACTCTACTATATATATATATACTCTACTATATATATAGTATATATATATACTATACTCTATATATATATACTCTATATATACTCTCTCTATATATATACTCTACTATATATATATATATATATACTCTATTATATAATATAGTATATATATATAGTATATATATATACTCTATTATATAATAGAGTATATATATATACTATACTCTATATATATCCTATATATATATATATAGGAGAGGAATCAAAGGTAAGTCAGCTTAATGAAAAATACATAACTACATAAAATGGCAGCCTGTGATAAATGCTAGAGAAACAGATGCCAAACAAAGTGGTAGCAGGGTGAGAAAGAGTCATTTCAATTGCAGCTTTGGGGGAAGTGAGATTTGATCTGGCCCTGAAAGTATTTCTGCAGGTAGGGCTGGGTGGGAAAGGAGACAAAGAAGGGGGTGGGTGGTGAGTGGCAGGGAACAAAGACTCTGGGACAGGAAGCCCAGGGCACATTCGGGAAATGGAGAGAGGGGCTGAAGACAGGGGTGGAAAGTCTTGCGGGAGGGAAAGGTGAGCATTTGTCAAAGCAGGTTGGGGACAGCTCTGTAAGGGCCTGGACTACTTTGCAAGGAGTTTGGCCTTCACTCCACCCAGAGGGATGAAGTTTCAAAGGTCTTAAAGCACTAGAATAACTTTGAAGTGAGAATTGTTATCCTCCCTAAATTAATATTTAAAAATATGTTCACTTACAGAAAAATCTGAAAAGACAGTCCAACATGAAAGACACAAACCAAATATAATCACTGCTATCACTTTAATATGTCAACTCTGAAATATTTTTTTACAAAATGAGATAGAATTCACATACTATAAAATTTACCATTTTACAGTGTACAATTCAGTGCATTTTAGGATATTCACAAGGTTGTGCAAACATCACCACTAATTCCAGAACATTTTCATCATCCCCCCACCTGCAAAGAAACTCCCACACTCATACTCATACTCCCATACTCATCACTCCCCGTTCCTCCTCCCCAACCCCTAGCAACCACTAATCTACCTTCTGTGTCTATGGAGTTTCCCAGAGAGATTTTTTGTGTGTATGCATGTGTAAAACACATACTGCCTACATATATACTTCTCCCCCAGCTACACAGAGGGATTTGTACATACTGCAAAGTAAGCTGTGTTGACTCTTGAACATATATATATCTTGATTCTTGACCATATCAGATTGGCTTGTGAAAAATTAGCCTGGGTAGTAGGGCAATGATGGATTGGTAAAAGAAGTTGGGGCAGTGACATGGCTTAGCAATACCTGTAGTGGGGGGCGCAAGAAGATATGTGGGTACAAATGAGGCACAGCAGTCACATGAATGTTGGGGTGCACTTCTGAGACTCCCAGTTCAGGACTTGGGCACATGTCAGCCCAGCAGCAGGAAGTGCTGGTGCTGGTGAATTTCAGTCAAGTCTCCTTTGGGGCCTTGCACTCACCTGAGGAGAGCTCCCTGCCCCAAATCACACTTGTTCTTTATGACAGCCTACATCCAGTGATTAATCTATGGTGTGTGTGTGGGGGTGATTTATACAAGCCATCATGGTTCTCGAGCTTCCTAAAAGCTGAGAGTTTTATTATGACTGTGTTTCAGCCCAAGTCCTCCCTTTCCCCAATTCTGCTAACCTCGCTCCTCCCCAGGTGTTGCACCTAATAAACTTCCTGCATTGGTAGCTCTTCCTCAGAGTCCCTTTTCCAGGGGACCATGAGCATGGCAAACGCTGGGTTGGCCAAAAGTTCATTCGGGTTTTTTCAGTGAGATGTTACAGAAAAACTCAAACAAACATTTTGGTCAGCCCAACATTTAGTCTAGAAATGGAGCTGGCATAGGTAGATGTCTCTGTGGAGTGATCCACTGGCTAAAACTTGGTGACTGACTAGAGACATTGGGTGGGAAGGGTGGAAGGGGTAAAGAGAAGGAGCAACACACACACATATTCATAATTTATACATTAAATACACACACACACATATATGTGTATATATATATATATATATATATATATGTAAATACATAATACATTCTCAGGAACTTAAACTCTACTTTGTACAAGAAACAGCTTTGGAAGCTGAAGGTGCAAATCTGGTCCCTTTTTTTTTTTTTTTTTTGCCACGCCATGCAGAGTGCAGAATTTTAGTTCCCTGAGCAAAGATCAACGGTCCCAGGTCCCAGCAGTGGAAGCATTGAGTCCTAACCTCTAGACCAGCAGGGAACTGATTATTTTGCTCAATTAACCCACGATGTGTTGGGGTAGACAGAGAGTAAACAACTAATTCTAATACAATCTGTTGCACACCCTGGTAAATGATAGGGAAAAGTGATGAAGAAATATTAAAAGAGTAAAGACGCTGCTAACGTTTTAAGCCGAGGTGTCTTGAAAGACGGTAAAGCCATCATGTGACATGGAGAATACAGATGAAAGATGTGTAACTAGAAAATAAATATCAAGTACGTATGTCCTCCAAAGAGTTTGAAATATGGCTTTGGAACTCCCGAGAAAGGTCATAAATAGAAATACATATTTAGGTGGTATGTATTGGATTGCCCAAAAAGTTCCTTCAGGTTTTTCCATCCGATCTTACAGAGAAACCCAAACAAACTTTTTGACCCACCCAACATAGAGAGATGATGGTTCTACGCCTTGGGAGCAGAGGAGATTGTTAAGGCAGAGCATGTAAAATGGAAGCTTGAGAAAGATCCACAGCAGAGCTGAACTCCGGCTGCTGCTCCCCATCTTAACACCAATGGCAGCCATAGTGAACTGAACACAGAACCTCAAAATACTTTGCAACATGTGGCCTCGGAGAGCCACTGCCAACAAATTCACTTACCATTTCTGGTTTCTTCTCAAAATCTAGGTGTGGTGATCAGGAACAATTGTGGGAGTCAGCTGCTCTGGTTATCAGGGCCAGAGAAAGCACCCACGAAAGCAGGGGAAGTACTAGAAGAGTGGGGAGGGATGGTCCCAGAAGGAAGAAGAGTGTCTCAGGAAGGAAATAAAAAGATTTATCAAATGACTAAGCTGAGGACTTGAGGAGACAATGAGATTTGAAGGGACAGGCCAGTGGTGACCACGGAAAGTAGTTTCTCTAGTGGGTCCCTAGAGAAGTGATGAAGGAAGGTGGAGAAGAGACTGGGAGATAGCCCCAGATGCTCACCTATAAATGGGCAGCCTTGATCCCCCCTGGAGAGCTCATTAAAGACGCATTTCTAGGACTCACCCCAGAGCCATAGCCTCAGGGTGTATTCTGGCCTCCCAGGAGCTCTTCTATCAGAATGATCTGAGTAGCAAAGAGAGCCCAGAAGCTACGGGTGGGTGCTCCCTGTAGCAGATGCTGTTGATGTCCCTTTCACATGCCTTCAGCACTCACCGTTCAGTACACACTGCTGGCATCATGTGCGAGCACATGTACTCTCTGCCTGAGGACTTGCTCTGGCAACTGGAGCATGCTGGCCTGCTTGCCAGAAATGCCAGAGAGTTAATTTCCTAGGGAGCAGCCTTCAACCAAGAAGGACAGAAGCTGGTGGATAAACAGCTCAACAGGCTCACCTCTCAGCTGGAATAACTTGGGGCTAATTTTATGTGGTCTCCCAGTAGTCCCCAGTAGGTCTGAGCTGGAGTTGACTAGAATACGTTCATCACCATAATCTGTATTGGCTTCTGCCTCACTTCCTACTCTCCTTTTTGGGTCCAAAGATCACCTCTTGCCTAAATGATCAGTACCTATATCCTGGTCTCAGATCTGGTCTTAGGGGAACCCCAAACTCACCATCTCATTTCATTTTCCTGGGCACATCGGACAACTACATATTCCAGTGGCTCTTGCAGTCTGCTTGAGCCCAGGTGACTAGGCTCTGACACATGGGCCAAAGTGATATACATCACTTCAAGGCCTGGCCACAAAATTTCTGGTGTGTTCATCCCTCTCAATCTTTCCTCTCCACGGTGACTCCAGAGGCCACGTTTTAAGACAGTAGTATCACAAGATAGAAGTTGCCTGGTTTCCTGAGTCACCGACTGGAGGGCACCTACTGATGAGAGCTGTCCCACTTGTACCAGCTTGTGACACAAATGAATGAGAAAAACTACTACATTAATCACTGAGATTTTTTCTTTTATTACAGCAGGTAGCATCAACTATCCTGATTAATGTTCCTGCTCTCACTCAATTCTCAAAAATGACTGCTCTCCATCCTTCAAAAATTTGGGTGGCTTTCCTGTGGTCCAGTGGTTAAGACTTCAGGCTTCCAATGCAGGGGGCGTGAGTTCAATCCCTGGTCAGGGAACGAAGGTCCCACATGCCGTGTGGCACAGCCCCCCAAAATATTTTTCCCCCATTCCCTCAAAATGGCTAATAACATAGCTGAAAATGGCCATGTGTTAAAAGCATGACATGGTTATCTACTGAAGTACATTCAACTGTGAACAAGAAGTAGCGAATTAGCTACCCAAAGATAGTTCTGTTTTCAAATGGATTTCTGTTTTTTAAATTTATTTATTTTAATTGGAGGCTAATTACTTTACAATATTGTAGTGGGTTTTGCCATACATTGACATGAATCAGCCATGGGTGTACATGTGTTCCCCATCCTGAAACCCCCTCCCACCTCCCTCCACATGCCCATTCCCTGCAGGGTCATCCCAGTGCACCAGCCTGAGCACCCTGTCTCATGCATCGAACCTGGACTGGCGATCTGGTTCATGTATGAATAATATACACATTTCGATGCTATTACTCTCAAATCATGCCAACTCTTGCCCTCCTCTCACGAGTCCAAAAGACTGTTCTATACATCTGTTGTCTCTTTTGCTGTCCTCACATAAGGGTCATCATTAACCATCTTTTCTAAATTCACATATATGCGTTGGTACAGACGCTGTATTGGTGTTTTTTCTTCTGACTTACTTCAGTCCTGTAATATATAGGTTTCCAGTTTCCATCTACCTCTTAGAACTGATTCAAATGTATTTCTTTTGATGGCTGAGTATATCATTGTGTATATGGTACGCACAGCTTCTTATCCATTTCGTTGTTGAATGGCATCCTAGGTTGCTTCCATGTCCTGGGCTATATAAACAGTGCGCGATGAACATTGGGGATACACGTGTCTCTTTCAAATTTCTGGTTTCCTACAGTGTGTATTGCCCAGCAGTGGGATTGCTGGGTCATATGGGCAGTTCTATTTTTCCAGTTTTTTTAAGAAATCTCCACACTGTTTTCCATAGCGCTGTACTAGTTTGCATTCCCACCAACAGTGTAAGAGGGTTCCCTTTTCTCCACACCCTCTCCAGCATTTATTGCTTGTAGACTTTTGGATAGCAGCCATCCTGACTGGCGTGTAATGGTACCTCATTGTGGTTTTGATTTGCATTTCTCTAATAATGAGTGATGTTGAGCATCTTTTCATGTGTTTGTAGCCATCTGTATGTCTTCTTTGGAGAAATGTCTGTTTAGTTCTTTGGCTCATTTTTTGATTGGGTCATTTATTTTTCTGGAATTGAGCTGCAGGAGTTGCTTGTATATTTTTGAGATTAATCCTTTGTCTGTTTCTTCATTTGCTATTATTTTCTCCCATTCTGAAGGCTGTCTTTTCACCTTGCTTATAGTTTCCTTTATTGCAAAAGCTTTTAAGTTTAATTAGGTCCCATTTGTTTATTTTTGCTTTTATTTCCATTACTCTGGGAGGTTGGTGTTAAAGAATCCTGCTGTGATTTATGTCAGAGAGTGTTTTGCCTTTGTTTTCCTCTAGGAGTTTTATAGAACATCCGGTGAGATCTATGAAAGAGATGTTCTTGAAGTATCTGAGCCTTCTCATTGTCTTCACATGATGATGAGCACAGCCTGCTCCCAGCTTTATCTGTATTGCCCGCAAGAAAGATGGGTCAGCCACTTCTAAGAGATTCCTGACCTCTGGCCTCTGGAATAAAGCCCAAACTCCTGAACCTGGCATTTCCAGGCATCTCTGGTTGGCTCCAACCTACCCTTCTACCCTGATCTTTGCCCTGCTCCCTCATGAAACCTCTGGAATCATACTTTTGCCAGACCATGATCTCCCAGCTCCACACCTCAGCTCCACTCTACTCTTCACTTACAGTGTCCTTTCCTCCCTTCTGCTTCTTTCTGGATTCACTCCTACTCACAGGCCTGACTCCAATTCTGTCTCCTCTCTAAGGCTCTGAAACCCCATTTTGCCTTCCATTTTGTTGCTATGATTTGATCGGATTTCAGTATTTGCTGCTTATTATTATTATTTCTGTTTTTTTATGTGTTTATGTCCTCTCTTCTGATCTAGAAATGAATTATTTAAAGAAAATATTATGCCTATTTTTCTTCTGAATCCCTAAGGTTTTTAATACATAGTCAGGGACATGAATACTGAAGATAGAGGTATAGCAAATTGAACTTCTTAAAGATCACAAATGAAAAGTCTTTTTCACATGTGATTTTTAAAAAATTATTTGGAAATAATTCTAAATTAACAGAACAGCTACAGGAATAAAAATAGTATAAATAAAACCTGTAAATGCTTTAGCCAGATTCACTTATTCACTTACTGTAAATATTTTACTTCATTTCCTTTATATTTCAATATCTCTATCATTTATCTATCTATCTTTCTATCATATTATCTACACACACACACTCAGAGTGTTTTTCTGAATCATTTGAGGATAAATTATATACATCATGAGGCCTTACCCTTAAATACTTCAGTGTGTATTTCCTAAGAGTAGGCTAATCTTAGCCAGTGGGAGTTCAATGTATGATGCAGGGAACCCAAAGGCAGTGCTCTGTGACAACCTAGAGGGGTGGGATGGGGAGGGTGGTGGGAGGAGAGTTCAAGCGGGAGGGAACATATGTATACCTAATGCCAATTCATGTTGAAGTTTGGCAAAAGCCATCACAATATTGAAAGTAATTATCTTCTAATTTAAAAAAATAAAATATATTTTAAAAAAGAATAGGCTAACCTCTTACCTAATCATAAGAGAGTGATCAATTTCCATCAATTTAATACTGATATAGCACATTTGTATCAATAATGTGTTCTCATTCCAATTTGCTCAAGTGACCTAATAATGTTTTTATGGCATGTTTTCCCTCCAATACTGGATCCAGTGTAGGCTCAAGATAGAGCACCTAGTTGTGTTTCTTTCACCTCCTTTAAGGTGGAACACTTCCACATCTTTTATGACATGGTTAGTTTTCAAGTTAACACACCTCTCCCCTTTAAAGAATGTCAGAATTCAAAAAAAAAAAAAAACCTCTTAGGTTGGCAGACTATTTTATATACATATGGATGGATGTGAATTTTCTGAGTAATATCATAATCATTCCCAGTGTAAGACTCCAAATTTGAATCTCCTTTTATTCTCATTCTGAACTTAACATCAATGGCAACTTTTTTAATGCTGCTATACGGGAACCTTGGCCTTATTTTGTTTACAATGCCTTTCTCCTTATTTAGAGTGGAAGAGGAAATCACAAATCTCCTTCTCCTGCAGCTTCTGCTGGGCTGCAGGCTGCATGGGAGGAAAAGTCAATATAGGAAGTGAGAGAGTAAACTGAGAAGTTGAAATCAAAGTGGTAGGCCGCTAAGTCTTGGCTGTGGTGTATCTCATCTCTGAAGTCAAAGTATTTTTACAGACAGCATTCGGCCATCATTAAATAAAATCCCTATGCTGTAGAAAAGGAAGGCATTGGTAATTTCCGTTGTCTATGAGTGGAAACAGAGACACTGACAGGCGTAATGGCTTTTCTACTTTGAGTTTGAGAGGCAATGAGGAATCATGGAAAGAGAACTGATAAAGGAGTGAATCTGTTCAGGAGATTTGAATCTATTTATTACCATCACTGCCAAGTAGTTATATAGCTCAGCAAGTCATATCCTCTCTAAGCCCTGATATCATTATCTGTAAAATGAGGGTTTGGAATGACGACTTTCTCTAAATTTCCATCAGTGATTCTAAAAGTCAGTGATGATGAATTCCAGCACACATTTAGTGCATGTCTATGGAGTGCCTACTATGTTTTGGGCACTGAGCTAGAATGAATAGGGGGTTCGTCTCTGTTCTCAGGGATCCCCCGGCATGGTGGCAGGGGGGCATGTCAGCAAAGAATTGTTAGAAGGACCACAACAGGGGCAAGCTCAAGGTATAGGAGCATCACAAAGAAGACAGTAAGCAACTTTCCTGGGGGAGTCACATGCCTCTTAGAAGAAGTATATGACAGTGGCTGCTGAACTGAGCCTTGTAGATGGAGACAGGGTGTTCCAGGCAGAAGGTGCATGGCTCTTTGTGGATTGCACGCACCTCGGATTTGAACGCAATGTGCTTGAGGTTAAGTGAGGGTGGGGAGGCTGGAACAGTAGCCAGGTAGGGCCAGATTTATGGGGGCTGCTTTGCCAGGTCAAGAAGAGTTTGAGGGGTGGGGTGAGACTTGAGGCCAAGAGATCTACTGCAGAAGATAAAGGATTGAGAGACACAGGAGAGATGAAGCAGCAGAGTGGTCAGAAACAGGTTTAGGAGAAAGGATTGAGAAGGCACACCAATTAAGGATGGAGTGGGGGAAGAGGAAGGGCTGTCACAGGACTTCCACGTATCGGATTTGTGCAGTGGACTGGACTGTGGTACTACTAGCTGTAGGTGGAAACCCCCAAGGAGGAGCAGGTTTGGGAGATGTACAAGCTCAGTTTAGGATGTGCTGGCCTGGAGATGTGTATGGGCCACCCAAGGGGAGATGGCTAGCAGGCTGTTGTGTAAATGGACCTGGAGCTCAGGAGAAGTCTGGGCTGGAGACAGATCTGATGCTTAATATGTCACAGGAGTGAGGGATGTCACTCAGGGAGGGTGTAGCTTGAGGAAAGGACCGTGCCTGAGAGGGAAGGACAGGAGTTCTGTTGTCTTATTGGTTCTGGATTCACACTGCTGAGATGTATGGTACTGGGCAAGTGACTTTGAACCTGTTTCTTCATTTTTAACAACAAGCCCAACTTGGAGACTTATGAGAGTTTCAGATTAAAAAAACAATCAATGGAACTTAAAAGAAGAGTAGGAAAAAAAAAAAAAAAGAAGAGTAGGAAGGGCAGCCCAGGAAATACCATCAAACTGATATTTAATAGACATAAAATGGCTCCAGACTGTAGGTTTCAGGAGGAGCCATTTGCTGAGTTGCCCACACCCTTGCTGTCTTTGTTGCCACGTTAGTTTGTTACCAGTTGCTTAATTTCTTTGAGCCCTGGCTTCCTCTTCTTCAGAACAGAGACAAAAACCACTCTTCTAGTTATCTCAGAGAATTCCTTTGAAAAGCAAGTGAGATAGGGTTTGTGTGAACACTGGAAACTCAGACATAAATGTTGTTATAAAAATGAAAGGAATAAAGAGATGTGACCAAATCTTCAGCATATCTTGTGCTGTTACCACCACAGAGTGTCTGTCAGTATCAGTACTGAGGCATGTTCCAACTAGTCAGTGTCAGAACTGGAATAAAACTGGAATAGAACTGGAATAAAACTGGAAAAAAACTCTTGGCCATGGTTATGCTAATCCCCATATGAGGCTATCTGACTGACCTGGGATTTACTCAGGATTATGGACCAGAAAGAAATAGAATTTGGACGGCAGGCTTTGTGAGTCCACCACAGGTCCTCCGAAAATGTCAAGTTTCCATTTCCAGGTGGGGAAGGAGCACCCCCTCTGCATAAGTGGGAGCAGTACTGCCACAACACAGAAAGATGCCAGCACCCAGAAAGCTCTCAATAGGCGTGAGCTCACTGGGCAGGCCAGATGCGGTGTTCAGAATGGAAGAAGTCAGCAGTATTCACCGGGGGAGGTACTCTCAGGGCCCACCTAGTCCACAATTACAGAGGGACTAGGCCAGGTTCTGGTCAGCGGGCAAGGATGGGTGGGATTGACCTGAACTCACCTCAAGGAGGCTTTCACTTCCACTTTCTCCCAAAGAAGTGAAAAAAAACCCATGCAAATGAGAGAGATGAGGATGCAACGAGGCTGACGCAGCTCCCCATCTCTTCTCTTGCTTTTCTTAGTGATCTTGGCAGTCTGAAAACAGTGAGACATTTCCTAAGTCAGAGGAACCCAAAGCTGTGGGCCCACTGCCTTTTAAACTCCATCCATGTCACCATCTAGAAACATCTTGCATAATCATGTCAGGCAGTAGTCTGGCAAGCCCCTCGCTCAGACCTGAATTCTTGCTGGAACATCACAGAGGCCTCAGATCCGTGCCTACACTGTGGGTCCTAGGAGTTTCCTGTTTATGGTTACTTACAAGTTTTCTGTAAGCAGGCCTGGCCATGGCCTAGAGCACAGATCTAAACCTCTCCTTCTTTCTCTTCCACTCTTTCCCTTCCTCCCTTCCTTCCTTCTTACCTTCTTTCTCTCTTTTTAAAAAATACTTTGATTTTTAGAACAGTTTTATATTTACAGAAAAATAGATGAGATCCTATAGGGAGTTCCCACATTCCTCACCTCTCCTACCATCTCACATACAATTTCCTCCCAAACTAACTTGTTAGCAAGATACACGTGTTACAATTCATGAACTCAAACTGATACTTTTTTAATGGAAAGCCCCTAGTCTATTCAGATGTCCTTAATTTTTTTCTCATGTCCTTTTCCCAGGCTCTCATCCAGGCTACCATATCACATCTGGTTGTCCTGTCTCCTAAGGTTCCTTTTGGCTGTGACAATTTCTCAGAGTTTCCTAGTTTTTGATGGCTCTGACAGTTTTGAGGGAGGCTGGTCAGGTACTATTCAGCATGCTCCACTATTGAGATTTGTCTGATTTTTTCCTCCTGGTTGAACTGGGGTGATGGCTTTGGGGGAGAAAGATCATGGAGGTAAAGTGCTGTTTTCATCACATCATATCAGGGGTTCAGTTCAGTTCAGTTCAGTTCAGTCGCTCAGTCGTGTCCGACTCTTTGCAACCCCATGAATCGCAGCATGCCAGGCCTCCCTGTCCATCACCAACTCCTGGAGTTTACTCAAACCCATGTCCATTGAGTTGGTGATGCCATCCAGCCATCTCATCCTCTGTCGTCCCCTTCTTCTCCTGCCCCCAATCCGTCCCAGCATCAGGGTCTTTTCCAGTGAGTCAACTCTTTGCATGAGGTGGCCAAAGTACTGGAGTTTCAGCTTCAACATCAGTCCTTTCAATGAAAACACCTAGGACTGATCTCCTTTAGGATGGACTGGTTGGATCTACATACCATCTATTATACATGATTGATGACTTTTGACATTAATACCGGTCATTTGGCTAACACAGGTCTCTTTACAGCAAGGTTACTCCTCTTTTCCCCCTTTCCATACAGTCGGGAGTCACTCTGCACAGCCCACATTTAAGGAGTGGGAAGTTAGGGTCTACTTCCTGTAGGGTGGAGTATCTACAAAATTTATTTTCAATTGTTCTGCATGGAAGATTTGTTTCTTCTCCCCATTTATTAATTTATTCAATAATTTATTTATATCAGTATGGACTCTATATTTATTTTATACTTTGAGTTATAATCCAATACTACTTTCTTTGTTTGTCCAACTGTTCCAACTTTGACTACTGAGAAGTCTTTCAGTTGGCTCTTGTATTTTCTTTCTTCTTTTCTTCCTCCCTCTTTCCTTTCCTCTTCTTTCTTTCTTTTAGCACCTCCTTATTTTCTGGCATTACAAGTCTCTTTTGAAAAATAATCATTACTCATTTATTTACTCAATCAAAATACAGTGCGAGCTTACTGGATACTAGGCAGAGAAGATTCGAGAATGAATAGGGCTTGGATTAGCTCAAGATGGCAGAGTAGAGGACCTGAGCTCACCCCCTTCTTACAAAAACATCAAAATCACAACTAACTGCTGAACAACCATTGACAAAAAATGCTGGAACCTACCAAGAATGAACAGGGCTTAGCTCTGCCTTCAAGGAACCATCAGTGGGTGTGGCAGAAGGGAGGAGAGACCGACGAGAAAAGAGACAAAGGCATGACGACACGATGAGTGCTTTGGCAGAGGGTGGAAGTTGAGAATGTCAGTCTCAGTTACCTGAATACACTTCCTTGCCTCTCCTGAGTGTTTTCATAGGAGAACCTTTGGCTCTACTCTGGGCTAGTTTCTCCATCTTGCCTTGGTATCCAGTCAATTGCCATACTTTCATAGGTAGGGCAAAACTACAGAAAAAGCAGGACACCCACGACAGATAATCTAGATTGATGCTTAATATATATTCATAAGCTGGCTCCTGACTGTAGCAAAGAAAAACTATGATATTGTTGCATTAGCCCTTTGCAGTTCTCGTGGGCATGGACTAGCTTATGATTATGGAAAGTGAGTGAGACCTGCAATAGCAGAAATTTGATTTAAGTCACTCCCAACCTGTAGCCTTATGGGGGTCCCAGGAACCTGCTCTTTCAGCCTCCAGCTTCACATTTCCAGAAGTCCGGCTCATGGCCAACCCTTGGTTAATCGACATCTGAGCAGTAATTATTTTTAGATTGCACACTATATGTTCTGCCACTCAGTGTTATGCGATCATGTAATGAAATCCATGCCCTAGTGCATTAACTAACCTTTTGAAAAAACCTTTCAATAGCATCTCCCCCCGCCGCCTCCCCTCACACAAAGAGCTGACAAAAAGCTCCTAGACTTGAGTGCTAAATGTTGAACCATTAAAAACGCTGGTGAAAGCTATGAAGTCATCAAATATTGACCTGAGAGAACATTTAGCACCATCTGATTTCTCCATCCTGACATCAACATGAAACGGACCTTACATGCCAATGAATCACTTTCCCTATTTAAGTTCACAGGGTTTGTCTAAAATAGCTCCCCTGATACAAAATGGAAAGTCAGCCTAGGGATAATAATGGTGAGTGGTAGACTCAAGTTCTATGCTTTTGTTATAAGAAAAGGAGGGCTTACTAAAACTGGATTTTTTTTTTCTAGTGGGGAGGGATGAAAGAGTAGAAGTGTCTTTTTCTTTACAGGAGTCATTAGGAAATTAGAAATTCAATCTCACTTGTACTACTTGTATAAGTTGAGGAACTTTTCAAAATGTAGATTCTAGTCCCACACACAGGTAGGTTGATTTAGCTGGTGTTGTAAATGACAGTGGGTCCCTGCCTATATTTCCTCAACCCTTACAATTTCAGAGCACTCAACCCAATTGCCATTTCCTAGCATCTTCATCTTTTTACCAGAAGGCTATGATTTTGGAGGCCAGAAGTATCAGGGAACTCATACCAGCCAGATGCAGCTTCAATCAATGACTGAGGGAAGTTGGTGTTCAAACACCTTGACTCCTCTAAAAAACAGAAGTAGAGTCATGGATGTGGAAGACAGGGTTGTGGTTACCAGGGGATAAGTTGGGGGGGGGGAGATAAATTGGGAGACTGAGATTGACATGTGCCCAGTACCATATATAAAATAGAAAATTAATAAAAACCTACTGTATAGCACACGGAGCTCTACTCAATAGTCTGTAATGATCTATATGGGCAAAGACTCTAAGAGGGTAGATATATGTATGTGTATAATTGATTTACTTTGCCATATACCTGAGGCTAATACAACATTGTAAATCATCTATATGCCAATAAAATTGTTTAAAAAGAGGGGCCTGCTCAGGCTTGATCACATGAATGCTAGTGGTTCACTCTGGAGTTTCCTATCATATCCTGTTGGGCCGGGGACAGAGCAGTACAGATGACCCCAGAGACAGCATGGCACACACATACGCTACAGTGCACGAACCCCGCACTTCCCCACATAAATGCCCATTTGAAGGAATTGGATACTGAGACTACTTTGAAGACGACATCATGAGCAAAAGCAGAAGTTTGTTGGACTTCCTTGTACTTATTTTCTGGTTTAGAATTGTTTTTGTTTGATATTATATGTCTTTTCAGAGTGTGGCACCTTTAACGGTCTTTCACTGGACGTGGAACACACCCATTAAAGAGCTCAGCAGGAGGCAACCACATACCCCCTGAACTGCTCTTTATTCTGAATCCGGTCCAGAGTGTCCTTTCCATCCTGTAAGCTGGTTTCTGTTCCTACTACTCAAGTTCCCAGAAGAACACCAGTTCATGTGACAAAGACCCTCCCCCTGACCAACCCCTCGCCAGGTCCCCCTCCTCAAAAGAGTTGCCCCTGTCCGTTGTTCCTCCAGATACTGGCTGGGATTAGGTTCCTCTTCCATCCCACTGAAATCAGGATGCTGTCAGTCTTCTGAATCTTGCCCAGAGCCTTTTGCTCTTGGGCATCTGCCCACCAGATTATCAGATAACCTTGACTGTTGGAGCCAGCAGGCCCTGGAACACTGTGATATAGATTACTGACCATGTTCCTTGGGCCTGGCTTTATGGACTACTCAAAATGTTTTGCCAAGCTCTACTGAACCCTGCTATGTTGCTCCAAAATTCCAGCATGCTTTGCAACTGAGCCTCCATGGCTAACTGGACAAAAGCTTTAAAAGGTAACAGTTACAAATGTAAATTCTACCAACAATATCCATCTGTTTTTTCACTGGTGTTTCCCAAGCCTTTTGAACAGTGCCTGACACAGTAGGCATTCAGTCGAGTTTTGTTGAATAGATGAATGATATGATGTTAACAAGGAAGAAAAGGAATATGGCATGTCACATAGGGAGCTTTTCAATTAGCTCAAATATGTATGTGTTATAAATGGAAGGGGGACTAGACATAATTTTCTAATGAAGAGTTTCAACTCAGTGGGGATAGAGACATGAAAGTGTTTTATTTGCTTTAATCTCTGTTTCCCACTGTGCTCTGTCTTATTACCCTTCCCGTTTTCTTAATAACATCTTGGGCAGATTCCATAACTTTCTGGTCACTTTTAATTATGAGAAGTCCAGTCCAGCTTAAAATTTCAATCTCAACTTTGATCTCAATCTCTCATTTCCTCTCCTTGCCCAAGCCTAAGTTTGAGCTGTGTTGAGATGGTCTGATCTAGCTCTAAAATATATCCTTCACATAATGCAAAATATATCTTTATGTATTGGGATGCTATTGTTGCTCTCTCCATTGTTGTGGCTTTGGGGGTGCACACCACCAGGCCTCTGCACCCTCTGTTGGCAGCTTTCCAAATGCTGACTTTCTTAGGGGGCACATGGTGAGTTCCTTAGGGTGGTGGTTCTCAGAGACCCTTTCTTTGGTCTGCGAGATCAAAACTATTTGCTTACTAACACTGAGATGTTATTTGTCTTTTTCACTGTGTTGGCATTTGCAATGATAGTGCAAAAGCAGTTGGGGATAAGATTGACTGTCCCTTCGCCCAAATCAAAGCAGTGACACTAAGCTCTACTAGTAGTCATGGTGTTCTTCATTGCTGTCGCTCTTGGTAACAAAACAAAACAGAATCCAATTTCAATTAAGAATGTCCTTGACGAAGCAGTAAAAATTATTAGTTGTGTTAAATACTGACCTTTGAGTATACGTCTTCTTAATACTGTGTGATAAAATGGGAAGTGTGCAGAAAGCACTTTGACTGTATACTGAGGCATGATGGTTATCTTGAGAAAAATTATCTGTATGGTGGGTTGAGTTGTGAACTGAACCAGCCATTTATATTCCTGGAAAATAATTTTGACTGGGAAAAACTCCTAACAGACAAGCTCTGGTTGTTAGACTCAGGTATTTGGCAGTCATTTTCATGTAAACAATTGAAGGAAACCTGCCACTTCAAGGAAAACAACAGATACTGTTTGTTGTCAATGATAAAATTTTAGGTTTCAAGCAAAAATTAAGATTTTGTGAAACTTGTATCCACCATTTTGAGCATGAAAGCTTCCTAGTTCTTAAATTTCTGGTGAGCTGATGGTGAGATCACTGGTAATACTAAGAAATGTGACTTTTTGAAATTATATAATGAAATATGTTAACATTGGAAACATCTACATAGTTCAGTGAGCCAATATATTCAAATTACCAATATATGATGTTACAAAATCATGTGTGGGTCCATTCAAAGTGCTACATAGATGGATTTTAATGAAAGAGAGTATGAAAAGTTCATTGTTGTGGTTTCAGATTTCACATTCTAACTAATCTTTAAGAAACTATTTTATAGACTTTTAGTGTGATGTCAAAGAGTACTTATAATTACCTGAAAAGACCATTAAAACATTCCTTTCTTTTCCAACTACCTATCTGCATGAGGTAACAGATTGAATGCAGATGCAGATGTGTGAGAATCCAGCTGTCTTGTAAGTCAGAGATTTGCAAAAATGTAAAGCAGTGCCACTCACTATTTTCTTTTCCCTTGGAAAATATAGTTATCTTTTCATAAAGATAGGTTCTTTATGATAACTTGTAATGGGTTTTAATGTATTTTTAATGAATTGTTCAATAAATATTAAAATTTCTCAGTTTTAAGCTTGAATTCAGTCAATATCAATCATTATGAGGCACATAAAAGTTCCTCGGGACCTCAATAATCTGTCTTTTTTCAATAATCTTTAAGGTTGCAAAAGGATCCCAAGACCAGAGTTTGAGAACTGGTGATTTAGGGCTTGGGTATTCCAAGTTAGTTCATGGAACAACAGAATCTGGATCACCTGGGATCTTGTTGGAAATGCAGAGTTCCATCCCAGACTCACTGCATGAGAACTGGCATTTTAACATGCCCAGATGATCCATGGGGGTACATGTACTCTTTTAGAAGACCCTGGAGGGCCTCCCTAAGACATGGGTCTCTGACTGCAGAGGTATGTCTCAGCCTCTTTTTCCTCCCTCTCCATCAGCTACCATCATTGTGTGCCTGCCCCAAGCCTTTCACTACTGAGGGTCCCTTGGTCTAGTGGGCAGCCCTCTTGAGTGGGATGAGGTACCATTGCTTAAGTCCAGATACCTTCTTCTTCAGTGTCTCCTTGGCCTGCAGGAAATGTACTCATTCTTGTCTTGCCAGCCTACACCATGCAAGCACAGCCACTGCAAACCTTTTTCACCGGCCTTCTAGGGTGGACTGTTCCAGCATCCACCTTGCTCCACCTGTTCTACACCTCCAGGCTAGAAGCAGGCTCCAGTTTCCATGCGCACATAAATCTCCAAACTCCCAACATTCTCTCATCTTTAGAATGTGGAGCTACTTATTAGTTCTCTGTCCTCAACTTTAGGTTCAAAGTCCCGTTCGACATTCCCTGATTTATAAAAGAACAAACACAAGCCTGTAAAACTATTATCATGACTATTTTAACCCCAAATGAATCAAAGCTAACTCTTTTGGGGGTAGATTTTTCAATTTATCCTGGCTCACAAAGAATAAAATGGGATTAGCTTGACTGCTTGGGTCTGATGGGGTCGTGTCGGCGGGCAGTAGAGAGAATTCAGAAAGGTCAGAACACGTCTGGTTAACGGGAATTGAAGGCAGAGATAAGTGAGAGGATCCGCAGAGAGCCTCAAGCTGCTATAAATGGATTGATGTCTTCTGACACAGAAAAATGACAATCTGAGAGAAATCAGACAAATGCAGATGAAATTGCTGAGCTGTGACTGGTCATTCTGAGGAATTGTAGGCAAGAGGAGAGCTCAAAGACTGGAAAAGGGGAAGATGTCTGAATTTCTCCAGAGTTCCCACCTCAGACTGGAAACTGAGTGTGCTCAGAACTCTAGAATGAATGATTAAATTGAGTGGCTTATGGGTCCTTAGGCAGGGAAGAGGGGTTGGCCAGCAAACAACCCTGAATCACTAACTCAAGCTCCGATCATTAGTGCTCTGGCAGATTAGGGCTGTGTTCCAGTGATGAGACTCCACGATCAGATTTTAGTCCTGTTTGTCACAGTCATTTACAAAAATTCATTTCCTGATAAGATGGAGAATTATGAACTGGATGAAAAACAGCTGGGGATGGTGTGCCTATGGAACTGATTGAACAACTCTACCCAGAGAGAGCTCATTCATGTTTAGTCAGAAGCGGATCTCTAGTAATAACAGTAATAATAATAGCAATTATAATAATGATGATAGTAACAGTAGCTGTTGCTTACTGAGTTTTTACTTTGTGTTAGGCAGTGCTAAAAATGCTTTATTTGTATTAACCTACTGAGCCCTCACAATTACTCCAAGAGATGAGAGCTATTATTATGGCTGGGTGTACAGATGTGGAAAGTGAGGCTCAGAGCCATTAAATCATTTGTCTAAGGCCACACAGTAAGTGACGGGCTGGCACCCAAACTCAGAGGCCAGCCTCTCAGCAAGCAACCTCCATCCTGTTGACAATGTGTGTAGATATTGGAGGATAGATTTCAGGAATAAAAGTTCTGGCTTCAGGAAGTAGTATTTTATTTTTTGTGCACTAGGTTGCTGTTTGGGGGCATATGACTTAAAAGAGATTGGGATATGAGTGGGGTGTGAGTGCCACCTCTGGCCCAACCCCTGGGGCCTAATGCTCAGGCACTGTAATTGGTCCCTATCTGCCCAGCACAGGTCTTTCTCGCTTTCCTTGGGCAGATATGCCAAGGTGGTGGGAAAAACCAGAGCTGTGGAGTCAGGACAAGCAGGTATGTATGAGGATGTAGTCAGTATCCTCCCAGGAGCTATCCTTTCTTAAAGCTTATCTCTGATTGTGGCATGAAATGCTATGACCTCTATTTAAGATATGTGTTTGCAAATGGGTAGATTTGGGGGCCTCTTTCTGAGTATCCCCCTCCTCCCTGAATTTCCTCCAGAAAGGTCCTATCACATTGATGCCTGTGTGGGAACTAGTTTTCCTCAGTCATTTATATCAGAGCTTCTCAGACAGTAATGTGCATGGGACCCTCCTGCGGATCTTGTCAAAATGTAAGTTTGGATTCATTAGGTCTGAGGAAGGGCCCCAAACTCTGCATTTCTAATGACCTCCCAGAGGATGCTGGTTCCTCTGGTCGGTGGGTGGAGGAGAGAGTTTCCACATCATCCTTCAGAGCCTGGAGCCTATCAGTAGGTCAAAAATGCTTAGTAACCTGTAAATTGACCTGGAAATGTCTCTTATTTAAGAACATTAAATGTTAGTTACCAGGTTATAGAAAGCACTATTAAATATACGATGGTTTGCGGGAAAGGAATTCAGAGTAAGACTTGACAGACCTTCTGACTTACAGTCGTTGGAGGATTCAAAGATGACTGGGCTCATTTGGAAAATCAAGCATCACTGTTACATAGATGGCCAACACAAGGCTTGATTCCCATGACCAAGATGGAAAGATAAGTATGATAGAGATTCACTGCTCACGTAATGAGTGAGGAAAACTTGGCCAACATCATCAACTCATCTCAATCTAGTATATTTATTTTAAAAATTCATGTATAAGTGGGCTCGTGCTGAATAAACCCCTGTTGTTCAAAGGTTAACTGTATATTTATTATATAATCTGTAGCTCCTTTCCCCTCATTACTATCTTTAAAAAGAGAGAACTTTTTGTCAAGGCAGTCTTTTCCTCTTTGTAGCGCTGGAGGTTATGGAAAATATTAAGGCTTTTTAGCTAAAAATTTTTACAAGATCTAAATTTGGTTTTTCAGATTTTTTTCTTCAGAAAAGTTATAAATATTCTCATTTTCTACATCTTGCACAACTGTCTTCTTATTCCTTCTAAAATTAGCCATGCTCCCTCTCTACTGCCCTAGAGCAAAAAAATGGAATGGGCCATGTAAACATTCTAAAGCCTGGAGAAGCGCACCGGAAATGAAGGCTTGCAAAGATTGACAGAGGAGAAAAATGCAGACACACCCAGTGCAAGTCCATTCTCCATTTCTACATTATTTTGAAAGTGAACCCATTTTTGGGAGAGGATCAGAGGGGGAATTTAGAATGCAAAAGCAAAGATTAAGTTAGAGGCTCTCTGGGGACTTCTGTGTTGGTTCAGTAGCTAAGATTTTATGGTCCCAATGCAGGGGGCCAGGGTTCAATCCTTGGTCGGGAATTAGATCCCACATGCTGCAACTAAGAGTTCACATGCTGCAGCTAAGACCTGGTGCAGCCAAATAAATAAGTGAATATTTTTTAAAAAAGAAGCTCTCTCTTGTTTATTTTTAAACATTTTTTCTTGGACATGATTTTTGAGTAGTGTGCCAAGATGATTATTGATATATGTCTCAGTTTTCATCACCCTCACTGATTTGTGTTTCCTCTTAGTGGCCTTAATGAGCTTACTTATGAATGTTAATTGTAACTTTAAGAAGGCAGCAGCATCCACAAGCAGCAAAATGCTAGACCAGGATACGATAATATTATACATCCTTGCCAAGCTCTGTTATTTAATATCCCTTTGCCTTATGAGATCAATTTCTGCTCTGGTGTAGAGATTTCTGTAAAAGGTCAGTTCTGATATTGGAAGGGAACATTTAATCAAAAATAGTATGTGAAAAGATAATGCAGAGATTATATCAAATAAGAACCTTTATTCCCTCTGACATAAACCAACCATTACCAAAAATATTGAAACGCAAATCTATTGTGTGCTGTCATATTTAGAGGATTAATATTAGCTATAAAGTAGCTATTATGCAGAACATTATAATGCAAAACCATAGTGTTTATTTAGGGAATTAATATTATACGAGGAAAAAATAACTTGTTTTTTTTTATATTATCAAAGTTAGCAAATGCTCTTGTTTCATTCAAGGCAAAGCATCATTTAGTTTTTATTCACACTGTTGCTGAAATGTCACTGAATTTTTAAATATATCTCATTTAGGTTCAGCTGCATTATGTTTTCTTTTAGCAGAAAAGGAGACTCACAAGCACAGAAAACATTTCATTTTTAAATACAAAATCCTCAAGTGTTGTTAATGTAAAAGCATGCCAAAATTATTTGTATATGTCCATTTTCCAACAATTTATTAGGAAACATGTATATTCCCCCCACCCGGTACTGGCCTCAGCTTCTGCCCCCTCTTAGTCTCCCATCGGTTTCCATCACTGGGTGCAGTGTAATCAGAGCCTTGAAACTACTACTTGAAGCTACTACAGAATCCTGCAATTAGGCCTCTGGAGGGACATGTGGGAGGGTCCAGAGGCTGCCAGTTCTGGAAGTTGCACTGTGAAATCAACTAAGGATGGGGTCGTGCATTAAGCGACCCCAACACAATCCCAATGCCTGGAAGATTGCGCGTGCTCAGTCGTGTCCGACTGTTTGCTACCCAATTGGCTGTCACCAGCCAGGCTCCTGCAGATGCTGAATCAATCTTGATGGAATACCTCCACTGCTGCCTCCTGTCACTGGCAGTCCCAGATTTGGGCTGAAGGAGCAAATAGAGGCAGGCACTATGCCATGTAAATGAGGACTCCTAGGGTAATTCACCTCAGGACTCCAAATATTGCACCTGGAATCATCTTCCCAGTTTACATTGTGCTTTCACATCCATTATCTGATTTTAGATAACGGTTTACTCCAATCTACCTTCCACAGAACCTTTGGGTAAATGTTTGTTTTTTTTTTTTATTGGCTGCACCTCTCGGCTGTGGGCTCTTAGTTCCTTGACCTGTGTCTTGGACAGTGAAACTGGACCACCACTGGACCACCGGGGAATCCCCATAACTTTTCTTAATATGAATCTAAACTTAGCAATCTCTTGTTGAAATCTTTGAGAGCTGACTGGCTGACTTCAGGATAAAATGTAAACTTTGCAGAGCATGCTCATTTCTTCTGGACATAATCTCTGCTCCCCCAGTGGTTGCCAACAGCTTTCTCTTCTCCTTCCTCCTTAGACATACAGAACTCTCCAGACATATAGAAACTCCTGGTAGTTCCACATGCACACATGCATTTTGTCTTCTGTTCCTGCTGTTCCCTCTAGAATATACCCTCATTGATTCACACCGTACCATCCATCCATCCAGTTGAATACCAAGAATTGATGGGGCTATGGTATTGGAGGTAGAGGTATGAAGGTGCAGGGTGAGGAGATGTGTTTAGAACAGCTATACACAAGCTATGAGGAAGGCGTGGGAATGGTCAGACTTAGGACCAATCTGAAAGTTGGTAGTTAAAGCAGAAGTAGTTTCTTAAGGCCAAGGGAATTTTTTTTGAGCAGGACTCCTTCTTCACACCGAAGGCTGGAAATCCCAGCCAGGAAGGCAGGTTGAGATGAGGGGGCATGCATTTCTTCGTTTGGGTTCTCTCAGAAGCAGACTCTGAAACAGAATTTGAGTACAACTAGTTTGTGTGGTAGGTGATCCCAGGAATCAATGGTGTGGAAGTACTAACTGAGACAGTGAAGGAAAAGAAGCCAGTAGAAGGAGTATTACTGAGCAGCATACTAATCAAAGCACCCGAGAAACAATGCAACATAATGTATAATATGCTTCCTATTCTACCAATGAGGTAAAGTTGCTGAGAATTTATGTACGCACTTCCATCCACCATGGGTGGAGGGCTGTTTCTGGGTGTGTGGCGGGGAGAAGGGCATTAGCCACCTACACAGAGGTAAGGCTCTGATTCCATCTGCTGCACACTACTTTAAAGGGTGGTCAGAGATGAGACAGGTGGAAAGAAGGGGACATCAATCTCAACGACAGCAGTCCCAAGAAAGTTCATGCAAATGATCAGGAGCCACAAGGGTGGTTCTTTATGGAAGATCACAGCCAAGGAATGAAGGGGGTAGCTGTCAGAGTCCTGGGTTAGGCAACAGGAACTCTGGCACTGAGTCCTTTCTCTATCATCTGCCATCTGGGAGCCCCTGGCCAATTTACTGGACCCCTGAATATCTCAGTTTCCTCACAAGTAAAATCTGCCATACCTGCTTACAGACTATAGTGAGGAACAAGTGAAATAACTTATAGGAACCTCTCAGAAACCTGTGCAGCACCATAACATTGTCAAGAGGAAGGAGAGGGTGAGAAACAAATTAGGAAGAAGTTTAATTCTAAAATGATTTTTTTTGCTTGCAAGTAAGGCGCTTCAAAGAGGTCTTCTCTGAAGGCAAATCAAACTTGAACGCTGAGTTACAAACGTCTCACTTGGGTAGGGAGTATGTGGTCAGGAGGTAGAAGTTGCTTCTGGCAGCAAGGAACTGGCCATAAGTACGGCCACTCCAACCAGGAAGGGCCAATGCATGCGACGCTGACCCGTGATACCTGGAGGAAGGTGTTCGGGTGAAGTGGGAGATGAGGATTTCAGATTTTTTAAAGTGAGGACCTGAACCTTAAAAGGAGTGAATGTAATTCAAATACATACTTTTCACTTCAACTCTTCAAACCAATCATCCTAATTAGACTTCTTAAACAAAACATCAACTAGATATGAACTTTCTCCTGAAGTAAAGGTCAAACTTTTATTGTCAGAGGAGATACGAGGATAGAACTAACCAGTCACAACTCTACATAAAATGCAGATCTGCTGAAGCAATTCTTGCACTGGCTCTCGCTGAGAATAACTGTTCCTGGTGCAAGTGTGAAGTGTCACAAAGAGAAGATAACAGGGTTGTCACAGCATCTTGGGGATGACTGCCACTTTCACCAGGATGTCTAATGTCTCTTTCCTCAAAGGATCATGATAATGGTATTATTTCCAGTGAACACTATTTAATAGAAAGCATTTTGTGAAGGTTTCACAGAATAGAAAGGCTTGACTTGCTGGTGCAGCTGGTACACTGGGATTTTCCAAGTGTGGCGCAATAGTGCTGCAAAGAAAGGCAGTGAATGAACTAAGGAGGGAGAGTGGTGCCTGTGGTAACAGAGAGGAGGCATGACCACAGTTTGATTAGAGTCAAGTAAGATCAAAATACCATTGTGGGTCTATCTGGGAAGCCCCTAATTCTAAGAATAGGAAGAATGTAACTAGTATTTTACCAATAATGTCTTTAAATAGAATTTCCCCCACTTTCTCAGATTCCTCTCCCATCTTATGGAAGAGACTTTTTATCCCTCACTATCTATTTGCCCATTGTTTTCCCATCATTTACTAGTTCCCCCATTTCATTTCTGACCGGTAAATTACAGTTGACATTTGGCTTATTTTCAAACAGGCAAAAGAAGGTACTGGAGTTTGCCAAATGGTGATGCACTGCAACTCACTGCAATCAAAAGTCAGAAGTTCAGGCATCTATTGCTAGGTTGTAAGAGGTAAGAGGACCCAAACAACATGCCTTTATTTCACTGAATATCAGCCTACTCAGTTCTTTAGCACTGCCTCTCCACCCCCCCACCACCCCCAGAGCACAGAGAGATCATCTGTGTTGATTTACACTGATCTCCTTAGTTCCCAGTCTTCCCTAGTGGCTCAGATGGTAAAGAGTATGCCTGCAATGCGGGAGACCTGGGTTCAATCCCTGGGTCAGGAAGATCCCCTGGAGAAGGGGATGGAAACCCACTCCAGTATTCTTGCCTGGGAAATCCCATGGACAGAGGAATCTGGCGGGCCCCAGTCCATGGGGCTGCAAAGAGTCAGACATGACTGAGTGAGTAACACACTCACCTTAGTTACCATCCACCAATTCTAGGTTATTTTGAGTCCTTCTCTCCTCTCCTCTCCCAGCTGGGTGCCTATAGGAGCATCTGGATTTAGCAGACCCACTTAAGCCTCTCCTCCTGGCCCCTCCATAAATATGTGGCAGGAACCCATGACAACCCTTTGTATCTGTTAGTTTAGTCTTTGTCTCATAAGACCACAGACAAGTCCTTCATGTTTTCATTTTCGTCACATTAAATAATGTATCTTTACTCCAAAGGTGTTCATCCCTTACTCATTGTTTGTTTCTGAGGCTTCTCTCTGAAGTTACATCAACTGCTCTGAGATATTCTTATTAATCTATTTGGCTAAGAAGTATAACGAGTAGTTTGGGAGAAAATGATCGCTATGGACATGAGTATATTTCGTGCCTGTCCTGTTCTGTCCTGCTGAACTCTCTGGAGGTTGACCTTGGTGGAGTTTACAGTTACTAAAGCAAACTCTGTGAGGTCTTGTCACTTGACCTGACCTCTGCCTTCCTCTCCAATCTGATCCACTGCCAAACTTTTTTTTTTTGGCTCTGTCTTCTCCAGCTTAATGAACCATCTTCAGTGTCCTGAATTTGCCAGTCTCTGTTTCAGTTCTATTGCAGCCAATAGAACCCATCTGTATCTTTAGGGTGATGTTTAGTTGTTTAAAAGATGCCAGGAAGAACATTTGTCCACTACTGTCTTAGTTTGGGTTCCCTTGAAAGCAGACCCTGAAAACAGCCTTGGGTACGGGTAACTTATTTGGGAGATAGTTGCAGGAAGCACCAAGAACCAATGACATGGGCCTTATTGAGCTGATTATCTCTGTCAGCCACTGTGCTCATCGCCTTTGGGGACCTTTTGAGGAACTGTGCAGAATACACCTCAGAAATGCCTTCCCAGTGGAAGACATAAACGCTGGAGCATTTATCCACCCCCATTCCCTCCTGGTTGAGGGTTTTCTCTGGAACAGTAACAGCCTCTTCCTTTTTGAACTGTGCTTCTGGACTGCCCTGGAAGAAGCAGCCTTAAGAAAAGCTTTAGAAATAGTCCTGAGGCAAAAAGGCACAGAGATGTGGAAGGTCCATGAGGTACTGTCCACATGGCTGAAGTGGGAATCTGAGGTGGGTGGAGGGCCATGGTGAGGAGCATAAAAAGTTCTCTGCCTTCTCTTGGCTTCTTGGTGGTTGAATATTTCTGCCTGCTAGGGACTGTGAATTCTTTCCAGGTACATCTTGAATGTAGACCAGGTATGACTTGGTGATGAAGTAGATTGGAAAGGGGACTGGAGGCATTTGGTGGTAAGGTGACAGAGGTGTCAGTCATGGGTGATTCCCAGGTTTTTTTTTGCCTGAGCCAGGAGTCATTTGCCAAAGTGCAAATATTTGGAATTAGAGCAGATTTGGGAAAGAAGATTTGGGTGTCCTTGCTGGCCATGCCATGAGCTTCTAGGTGTTTAGAATGCAAACAGAAACAGTAAGGGTTTTGGAAGAGACTATCAAGTAAATTTATACTTTCAAGATAATGTGTTAAGAACTGATGTAGAGGAATGCACTTGAATGTCTGACAGCAGAGAGAACAGGTACCTGGCCTGGCTGGGTGTTTAGAGATGGTTCACTAGGTGATTTGGCATCTGAGCTGAGACTGGAGGATAAAGTCTAGTTGTTCAGCCGAGTGTGGGAAGGATATTCCAGCGGTAGTACTTCACATGTATTGTGATGGCTTCCCATCTGACCTGTTGGGATTCTTCCTCTCAATTCTATTCATCACTAACTAATAAAAGTGCAGCTATAGTCATATTGGGTTGGCCAAAAAGTTCATTTGAGTTTTTCTGTAACATCTTGTGGGGCTTCCCTGGTGGCTCAGACGGTAAAGCGTCTCTCTGCAGTGCGGGACATATGGAGAAGCCCAGAAGAACTTTTTGGCAAATCCAGTACTAGCCCTCTGCTCAGAGACTTTTGAAATTCATGCCTGACATTCATAGCCTTCTTTTTGGGACTTGGTCTCAAAAACCTTTCTAGGCTTCTCTCCTACAGTCAGTATATGAAGATGCATCATGGCACTCCTAGGATTGGGTGATGTTTGTAAAACTAGAAAGACAAGGCTGTGCTGAGATCTGATCAGAAGACTGGTATCAAGATGGGATGCCTACCATGGATAAATACCTTAGGCTAGCCCACCTTGATGAGGCCACCTAAAAACTATCTCCCGGACTCCCTTTCTCTGGAAGAAGAAACCAAACACTGGATGATTTCAATGGCAAAAGGTTTAATGAAAAGATTTTGGGTAGCTCACAAAGTATCTTCGGGACAGCTGAACCCTAGCTCAGACATTGGGTAATGCCCCCCAAACTGCCAAAAGTCACACCTCAATGTGACGTTCTTCCTGCAAATGGCATAGCTGTGTCGCTACACCAGTGGCACTGGATGCTGCCACCCCTGGAATCCAGATATGCCTTCTACCATGGCCAATGCTGTTGCCACCACCACCAACATGGATTCTCCATTGTCCCTGCTTCTTGGTTTTGCTAGCTCCCAACTGCAAGTCTGGGAAGAGTGTGTGCAATTGTTGGCACAGTCTCACATGGGCAGATAACATGAAATAGCAAATGGAATAAGACATTATCCACCTTGAGGCATCTTTTTCCTATGGCCATACTTATTACTTCCAAGAAATAAATTGCACAACTTGGTCTACATAATACCAGATGATGTCTAAGGTCCCTTTTGCCTCTGAGACTCTCTGGTCTGCTCATTTCTTACTGCTAACTACTTCTTCAGTGGGGGATTTATTCTCTAGGGCAAGGCTATCACAAAAAATATGGACATCTTTCTTGGTTCATTTACTTCTCAATTTTATGCTACCAATTTTTGTTTCAAACTAGACTGGAAGGGCAGATTCTACATTTCTTCAGAGAGGCAGACTGC
Organism: Cervus canadensis; assembly: GCF_019320065.1. Classification (NCBI taxonomy): domain Eukaryota; kingdom Metazoa; phylum Chordata; class Mammalia; order Artiodactyla; family Cervidae; genus Cervus; species Cervus canadensis. The sequence goes on from NC_057419.1 coordinate 23,450,093, forward strand.
ATTAACTTAATGTCTCAGTATTACAAGACAGCCAAAGGGCTGTGTCAAAGATATTTAGTTGTTTTCACTCTCATAATTACACTAGTTTTAGCAAGATGGGTATGATTTCTCAGGCACTCTATTACAGTTGGGAATATGAAACTGTCTTTCAAAATTGCTAAAAGTACCTCAGTGTATCTACAATATGATAATACTAATCCTAGCTTGACATAAATGTTAGTTTTATGGCTGCACACTCTGTACAAAGTGTATTTTAGCCTGAAGAAAATGCCAGTGTTTAGATAGTTTTGACTTTATTTTGTCTCTCTTGGTCTGTAATAATCATGTATAATTTTGACACATTTAGTTAGATATCTTGAAACCCTAAGCGCTCTGTCACGGTAAAAGAATTTGGAGCCGAACTAAAATTTCCATAATTTGTTGAGGAATTACATAATCTATGGAGGAAATTTTAGTCCTATAGACACTGTCGATTATATAAAAATGTAAAAATCACTGGTCACATTTCTATTAGGTCTTCAGTGGAGGATAAAGTAACAGAGTTATGAAACCTCTGATTTGGTAAGAATTGGTAGTGTTCATCTTTCACAGTGCTTCACTGAATTATGATTAGGTTTTCTGTGGGAAAAAATTGCTTCTTCTGAGGTCAGAGAAGTATGGGTGATTCTGCAGTTCTCTATTTCTCTTGTGGAGATTCATAGTGCATGTTACTGTTTTAAAGGCACTGAAAAATCCTGCATTAAATAAACCTGTTCAACTTTGTAGCATACTTCTTAAATTTGGTCATGGAATTTGTTTTTTGTTCGATTTTTTTACAAAAAAATGTTTATCTAATGAGATAATCAACGGTTCCATATACTTTGGGAAACACATCTATCATAGCCTCCTACCCTGTTTATAACATCCTTGCCAGAGATATGGCCATCCAGGCTTTGCTTGATGGTTACCTTGGCAAATTCAAAGAGAGTATTAAATAAATAGACTTTGGTATTGGGGTGAGCAGTGATTCTCATTACTTGGAAGATTGAGATACTGTCTTCCTCCAAAGCAAGGACGTGCAGGCTTACAGTCCCACATAATAAAGATAATAGTTCTCTCCAGACAGTTATAAAAGATTCAGGTTCATCAAGCTCAAGGCTCCTCTCCCATAACACAATTCCCTTGTGTACAGGTGTCACCAGGCCTTATTTGTATTGCCCTGTGAGAACGGGGCCTGGGGAACCAGCACAAAATTTGTTGGTACTTTAGCTACTACTATGGCTGTGAGTAATAAACTTTCCCTTATCTCTGACCTAGGAGTCTTGTGTCTTCTCCCAGCATCCATGAAACTGTGGAAGGATAAGTTGTTAGCTTGCAAAGAGGGTAAAATCTCAGACCCTGCATAGATCTTGACACTGGTCACAATCCTTGTTTCCTGCTGAAGTTGCTGAGGAGAACTTGCTGGCAGCCATCTTGTCACCACAAGATATGACCTTGTCTGCCTTGGGATGACATCAACACAGAGGAGAAAGTAAAGTACAGAAACTGGGGCAGAGGATGGCAGAACCATTGTTACAGTTGCCATGTATCACCTACTGTGTACTAGGAGGCATTAGAATCTGTTTGTACTTTTGGCATTGAATCCTTCTAGCAACTTTAAGAAGCTGGTATCTTATCCCCATTTTACAGAACAAGCAACTGAGTATCAGCAATTAGATTCTCAAATCAGATTCTCTTTCCTTTTTATGTAGGTCTTTTCTATTAAAACATTAAATGGTATAAACATGCAAATGATTTTCCAATAATTATTTTTAGAAATACGCTAAAGAGTAATCTTCAACCTAGATAGCATATTAAAAAGCAGAGACATTATTTTGCCAACAAAGGTCCGTTTAGTCAAGGCTATGGTTTTTCCAGTGGTCATGTATGGATGCAAGAGTTGGACTGTGAAGAAAGCTGAGTGCTGAAAAATTGATGCTTTTGAACTGTGGTGATGGAGAAGACTCTTGAGAGTCCCTTGGACTGCAAGGAGATCCAGCCAGTCCATCCTAAATGAGATCAGTCCTGGGTGTTCATTGGAAGGACTGATGTTGAAGCTGAAGCTCCAATACTTTGGCCACCTGATGCGAAGAGCTGACTCATTTGAAAGGACCCAGATGCTGGGAAAGATTGAAGGCGGGAGGAGAAGGGGATGACAGAGGATGAGATGGCTGGATGGCGTCACCGACTTGATGGACATGAGTTTGAGTATACTCCGGGAGTTGGTGATAGACAGGGAGACCTGGTGTGCTGCAATTCATGGGGTTGCAAAGAGTCGGACACAACTGAGTGACTGAACTGAAAGAGTAATCTTCAAAGAAGAACAACATTTAGGTGCAAACAGCACATTTTTCTTATTGTAAACTTTAAGCATTATCCATTCAATCAAAACCAACGCTTTTTATTTTTCCTCTTAGAATTCTTGACTCAGAAGTGCAAAGCCCTTGGACAATTACTGTACCTCTGTGTGCCTTGGGTTCCTCATCTATAAAGCAAGGGTTGGCATGAGTACCCACCTTGTAGGCTTGTGGGACTAAGTGAGTTGCACATGGAAACACATGGAAAGTGTTTAGAACAGTACCTGGTACATTCAAAGACTCATTAGATGAGAGCTACTTTTGTCACTGTTATTATCTGAGGTGGTGAAAGTGGGTGAAGGGAGGAAGGAGAAGGAGGAAGAGGCATGGCAGGGTTTACTGGGGACGATATCCCTCCCACCTTCCAACTTCCTTTATTCCTTTTCTTACTCCCACTCGAAAGAGAAAAACAAGGAGAAAAGGATATAACTTTGTTGAATCTTTGCATAATTTCCCTCAGATCAGCATCCTAGGGTCCAGGCTTTGGGTTTCTCTTTTTTATGTTATTAAGATTCATAACTTTGTTATGCTCTTCAGTTTTAGTATTTATTTAGATGTCATTTTTTTCTAAGGAGCCTTCACCTCTCCTCTGTTCCTGACTCCCTTCACTCACAGGGACGGAGTGGTTTAGATATGTTTACACATGGCTTCCTCCTGTATGATTCCAATGTTTTATCAAAACAAACAAAAATCCCACAAAACTTAAACAATGTGAAACTGCTGCATCTTTAGAATTTCTTTTTTAAAAAATTGACTCCTAAAATACACAGGTGTATATTTCCTTACTCTTTATTTCTTAATAGTTTAATACCAATCTTATTAGCAGCCACTGATTCGCATGTCAACCTTGTTCACCTCAGTGTTCCCTGGGCATCACAACCTTTGAGTTTGATTTTTTTTCTTCTTCAAGCTTTGGATTTTTCTCCAGCAACTCTCTTAGGTTAAGAGGGCAGGGACGGGTTGGGAGAGAAAAGGGCTAGTGGGTGGAAAAGACATTTGTGTAGCACATTCTCATTGCCTGCTGCTCCACTTCCTGAGAAGATGTTCATTTTGCTCATCTATGCGGGAGACAACAGAGCCCTTGTTCTCCTGTTCACATCAGTTTCATTCTACATGGGAGTTGAGATGATTGCTTCCTTAATGTTGCAGCAAACAAGCTGGGAACAATGCGAGACTCTGGGATGGGACCAGTCTTATCTAGTGATGGGTATGTGTCAAAAACCAGGATGAAAACAAAAATGTGCAATAACATAGCTTGGCAGTGTAAAAATGTAGTCCCTTTTAGACTCTCAAACATAATTGAGGCCCCCAAAGAGCTATTGTTCACATAGGCTATAACTATCAATATTTACCAGATAAGATATGAAAACATACTTAAAATGATTCATCAATTCCTTTAAGATAATGTTAATAAGCCATTACATGTTAACATGTCATTAAAATAAATAAAAATAACTCTTTTCCAAACAAAAAAAAATTAGTGAGAAAGTAGCACTGTTTATTCTGATATAACGTAATCTTTTTTAACATTGAAATATAGTTGATATACAATGCTGTGTTAGTTTCAAGTGTATAGCAAAGTGATTCAGTCACACACACAAATATATATATATCTATTCTTTTTCAGATTCTTTTCCATTATAGGTTATTACAACACATTGAGTATAGTTTCCTGTGCTATATAGTAGGCCCTTGCTGTTTATCATTTTTATAGATAGTAGTGTGTATCTATTAATCCCAAACTCCTAGTTTATTATCTTTGCCAGTAGTGCTGCTTTTACCTTTTAGCAAATCTCTTTTATTGCCTGGCTTAATAGAAGATTCATGGATTATTTTATCTGCTTCTGTGATATCACAAGTCATGTAGATTCAGGAGAACTCCACTGTACATTTGGAAGGAATGAAAATGACAAAGGTATGTCTTACTTATTTTACTACTATGAAAATAGCTTGATCTTGCAGACCCCCTGAAAGGGTTGTGAAGGCCCTCAGGGATCTCTGGGCTCTACTTTGAGAATGACTGACATAGATGAACTTATTTTTAAAGTGAATTCAGGCCGTTAAAAGTCATAGAGAAACTAAAGGATGACATTAAAGGCAAAAACACTTTCTGTATAATTAAGGAGGAAAAAACTTTTTTTCTTTCTAGGTGACTCTGAGAAATAAAATTTTGAAAAAATCAAGGATAGGGAAAGCCACTATACCAGCACTATCCAACAGAACTCTCAACAATGATGGAAATGTTCCTATCTGTGCTGTCAAATATTGCAGCCACTGGGTGCAAGTGGCTAATGAGCACTTGCACCGCGGCTAGTGAGACTGAAAATGGAATTGTTAATTGTATTGTTTAACTGATTTAAATTTAGTCTGAAACAAGCTGATGGCTATCGTATTGGATGGCACTCCTTCTGCTGCTGCTGCGTCGTTTCAGTCGTGTCTGACTCTGTGTGACCCCATAAACGGCAGCCTACCAGGCTCCGCCGTCCCTGAGATTCTCCAGGCAAGAACACTGGAGTGGGTTTCCATTTCCTTCTCCAATGCATGAAAGTGAGAAGTGAAAGTGAAGTCGCTCAGTCGTGTCCGACTCTGTGAGACCCCATGGACTACAACCTACCAGGCTCCTCCATCCATGGGATTTTCCAGGCAAGAGTACTGGAGTGGGCTGCCATTGCCATCTCCGATTGGATGGCACAGTTCTAGACAAAAGAACTGCCTGGAGGTAGCCATTCACTCCATCAAAAGAACAAGAAATCTTCCCATTGGAAAGAGATGCCATTACCTTTTGAAAGAGACATCTGATATCAAAAGAAGCCTCCATTCCCAAGTGACCTTTAAGGACAGAGTTGAGGACATAAAAATGAAGCTACAGGTGGCTTTTCTGGGTGGCTGACACCACTCCCCTTTTTACAAAGGAGTTCGTGATTCTGAGAACCTAAGGGTAACTTCTCATTGACCAGTATTTTGCAGAACACCATCACTTCTTAAGGAGCACTCTTCTGCCATGATCACGTGCACAGTGTCACTTGAGAGGATTTGACTCTGTCAGGGATGCCAGGAGCAGGGCATCCCCAGAGGATGGCTGTGCCCACCCTGAAGGTGGTGGTCCTGGTCAGGCTTGGGACTGCATACTCCTCTTGCCTCACGCTAGTCCTGGCATTGGTCTTGGTGAGATGTGTAAGGGAGATAAAGAGGTGGTATACATGATGCCTCTGGTACCTTGTCTCAAACACACTAGTGTCCCTAAGTGTTACTTACATTGTTTCTTAGGGATGAGGTGCCTGGGAAGCAGGAAGGTGGATCTGGAGTTGGTGAGCCAACAGCTGATGAAGTTCTTGGGCTGTAAACGGCCCAAACTTGGGGTCCTCATCTTCGATGCCAGAGCTGGGATCCTCCCAGGACAAGGAGCTATGTGCCACTCAAAGGCACGTGACTGTGGGCAGGACCTTGGGTTCCTCATCTCTAAAATGCAAGGCTTGGAGATCAGTGACCTACCTGCCAACCCCAGTTCTGAGAGCTGCTCCTTTGCATCACAGTGCCAACAGCCCACAAAAACTATTGAACTTGATGATCTGTATACGTTTTCCTAGAAAAGAACAGTTAGCACATGGATCACTGGTAAGGAACTGCAGCAGTTCTTTCACTGCTTGAATCCATGTCAAGCCCTCCCTGTGGCACTTAACGGACAATTAGAGTAAGATAATTACTCAGTGGTTTTAATCAGGGTAGCCAGTAAAGGCAATTCAACAATAGGCCCTACCCTTTTTTGTCTATGTAATAAATACCCTTGGTCTAGGTCTTGATAAAATAAGGATCTGCCTTGGAACATCAGCCATGAGAATGGAGAGGAAATACCTTGCAGAAGATTCAAAGGGAGATAAGAGGGTCCTGAGATTGGCTGTGGAGGAAAAGGACAGGCAACAATGCTGCAGGGCAGTGGTTCTCCAAATGTGCTTTCTGGACCAGCAGCAAAGCATCACCTGGGAACTTCCTAGAAATAGTAAGGCTCTCTCTTCTCCCTCCATTTCCCCCCACTTACTGAATCAGAAACTCTGGGGCTGGGGGTCAGTCATTTGTTTTGAGAAGCCCTCCATGGGCCTCTGATGGGCATTGAAGGTGGAGAATCCCTGGAGCAGGGAAGGTGGCTGGTGCCCTACCTTCACCCCTCCTCAGGCCATGTGCCCACCCACCAGCTGCCAGGAATGTTGGTTGCTGGCTGCTCCCAGCCGGCCCATCTCAATCTCTGGAGACTTGCCTTTGGCCAAACAGGAGCCACATGGCCTGAGAGGTTACAGTCCCCTGCCCCTGTTCCCAAGGCCCAGAGTCTGACATCAATGTACAAAAGCAGGCTCTTTAGTAGGGACAATGTGTGATGCAATTTATGCTCTGGATCTTGCCTGAGACCACATCCTTGCCTGGCTCTTTCCTCACCCTACTGTGCCTCCCCTCCTCCATAACAGGCTTTCAGAGAGCAGTCCTCCACTCCATCACAAGCATCTGGATGCCTGTCTCAGGCTCTGCTTGCAGGCAGAGCAGATGGGAGGCTGGAAGAAGGCTTCCAAGATGGGAATGAATATGTAGAGAATAGATGACTTAGGGGGCTTCCCTGGAGGCTCAGCAGTAGAGAATCTGCCCGCAATGCATGAGATGCAGGAAATGTGGGTTTGATCCCTGGGTCAGAAAGATCCCCTGGAGCAGGGCGTGGCAAGTCACTCCAGTATTATTACCTGGAGAATCCCATGGACAGAGCCTGGTGGGCTAGGTTGCAAAGACATGGACTTGACTGAAGGGACTGAGCAAACATTCACACACGTGGCTTAGGATCACTCAATCTGACCTTGAGTTTAAAAAAATAATTTTTTCAAAGAGTAATACCTTTACATGCTTCAAAAATTGAAATGTATAAAATGATATATGGTGAAAGTTCTCTCTCATAACCTGTTCCCTATCTGCCCATTCACCTCCTTTCAGAGGTCACTGCAGCTTCTAATTGCTTCTGAATTATTCCACGGATTCGAAAAGTACATATACAAGCAAATACAGATTTCCACTTTCTTCCTCATCCCTTTTACACAAAGGATAACCTTCTATACCCACTGTCTGTATCTTGCTTTTTCCCCTTTACACTGTATTTTGGAGGACTTTCAATACATGTACATAGAGAGCTTCTTTATTCGGTTTTTATAGATGCACAGGATTCTACTGTAGGGACATACCATGGCTTTTGTAAAGAGCACCCCTATGAAAGTGGCTCAGTTGTGTCTGACTCTTTGTGACCCCATGGACTGTAACGGAATTCTCCAGGCCAGAATACTAGAGTGGGCAGCCTTTCCCTTCTCCAGGGGATCTTCCCAACCCAGGGATCGAACCCAGGTCTCCTGCATTGCAGTCGGATTCTTTACCAGCTGAGCCACCAGGGAAGCCCAAAAATACTAGAGTGGGTAGCCTCTCCCTTCTCTGGCAGATCTTCCCGACCCAGGAATCAAACCAGGGTCTCCTGCATTGCAGGTGGATTCTTTACCAGCTGAGCTATCAGGGCACCCCACTCACAGCCAGTTAGGTTTTTTACAATCTTTTGCTTCAGTCCGACCTTTGAAAACTACTGGACCACATAAAGTTGCCTATGTAAGTATGATTCTCCAAGATATGGCTGTCCTACATTTTTAATAGTCAGGTGTTCAAGAGGAATGGTAACTCTTTGCTTAGGGGTAGGGATCAATCTTAAAAGTTTAGGGTTGTATTGTGGGGAAATCTTCCCTTTACAAAAACCTAGTATCTGATGGGCATGAGTTTGAGTAAACTCCGGGAGTTGTTGATGGACAGGGAGGCCTGGCGTGCTGCGATTCATGGGGTCGCAAAGAGTTGGACCGACTGAGTGACTGAACTAAACTGAATATCTGAAATGACATGTTAAAAAAGCACATAAATTAAGAGGTGATTATTTTCTTTGAAAAATCCTTCTTTTAATAAGAGCTTTGTCAGAGTTCTTTTGATGGAGAATTGTTAAGTCTTAAAAATATGAGTTAATCTAACAAAAAACTTAAGTTACTGTTATCATTGCAGGAACACATCTAGTGTATTATATAAGGCAAGCTACTCCTATATTGTTTTGTATTTATCACACACTCCATTGGAATTTGTAAGGACCATTTAAACATTAATACTACTGTGTTGAAATTTTGTTATAGTGAATGGGTACTGGTTAGGGTTTGGCAATCCTATTGTTGAATAAACTTTTTTTTGCCAAAATGGTACTTATTTTTATGAAATTCAATCTGGAATGATCCTTGGGGATCCTGAAAGATGGAGTTCACTTTTTAGAACCTGGCTTTGGAAAATATTTTGGCTTGGCATTGTAGATATTTTGTTTTTAATCTGAAAAATCTTTTCAACTTTCCTTACCAGTTTTTTCTTTCACGTTTATAATCCTATAACTAAAAGAATGATTAAAGTTTTCTCCCAGAAGGAAAGAGGCATTCAAAATATTTTAAAAAATCGATTTCTTAGAAACAAATAAACGTGTTTTTCCAATCTGTGAGGAAAGCCTAATTAAGTTAGAACTATTCATGGGCAGAGGAGCCTGGCGGGCTACAGGCCATGAGGGTCTCAAAAAGTCAGACAGGACTGAGTGACTAAACACTCTTGTGATATTCCAAGTAGTTTCCCGAGCATTTTCTCCCTTTTTGGACATATTAGATTTACCTGGCATACATTAAAATTTCAGGTTCAAAATTTGTTGTTTTAGTTCACTTAAAGTAACACCTTACAGTTAATTTCCAACAATGTTACACCTAAACAGATTGCAAATACAGAGAAGTGTTAGCAATACTGTTTCCACAGAGCAGGGAAGCTGTAGAATGTTAACTGAATGGGGGAATTTCAGCTTTCTACTAGATGAGTGGGTCTTTGCTAGCTCAGTTACCTGGGAAAGTGGGATCCTCTATATTAACCCTTGAAAATGCAAAATAAAAACAGGAGCTATTGCCACTTAAGCATACACAGGTAAACATGAGTTCAGGTAAGAATGTGTTACCTAAGGTGAGAACAAAGACTTTCATTACACTGGGAAGGAGTTTTAACTGAAAGGGCACTTTTTAAATTTCCGGATGAGCCCACAGAAATGACAGACAGTGAAGAGTCGCAGACTTTTTTCTCAACAGAATTTTGTGGCAAAACATGGAAAACAGGGAAAGCATTTCATGTTTTATCCATGTGCTCGGTTGTGCCAATATTGGCTGAATGTTGCATAACAACACAGTAGCTGTACTTACCGCAGCTGTCGTTTAAGGAATGTGGCAGATTTGCTTGACTTAAAAACTCTTCCAGCAAAAATTCCATTTTTACTTTAGGAATTTTACTTAGGAATTGGGGCAAAGGCTCAGAAAAATGCAGAGTCAAATGCCCACGCAAATTACCTGTCCCATCCATCTCCCGTGCTATTTGGGGAGGGCACAGCTAGGGTATGATCCTAACGGGCTAGGTGGGGTGGGAAGGGGGAAACTCAGTGCTTCACCCAAGGCTGCAGTCTGCAAAGCTGGTGGGCAAATAGGATCAATTCCGTTGGAGCTGGTGAGGGAGGCATTCACCTCCAAAAAAGACCAAGTACAGAAACAAGGCCCTCTGCCTAATAAGGACTTAGGAAGCCAGTGGCGGGAAAGGGAGTCTGCAGGAGCTGTGGAGCTCAAGTGCACTTTTTGTGCAGTTTCCTTGCAGGCTCTCCTGGGTGGGCATGTGCCTCTTAACTCTCTCTTCTCTCCCCTTCTTTCACCAGTTGACCTGGTGTGGAACTCTGAAAATCTAAGAGCTCACCCATCTGGAATGTTAAGAGGCAGCATCTAGATAAGAGGGTTTGAATTACAGGAGAGAAACAAGGGGGCTTTTTTCTTCTCCTTCAATATTTTCTTTTTTACCTTCCATCAACTTGGTTTATCAAAAAAATATTATAAGATACACATCACATACATTGACCATTCTAATTCTTTTTAAGTGCCCAGCTCTGTGGCATGAAGTACATCCATACCACTGAGCAATTATCACCACCATCCATCTCTGGAACTTTTTCATTTTCTCAAACTTAAACTATGTCCCCCGCTTAAACCCTAACTCCCAACTGCCCCTGCCTCTGGCCCCTGGCAACCACCATTCTCCTTTCTGGCTCCAGGTGACTCAGCTAAGTGGCCTCATCATTTTGGGGAGCATAAAAATCCTTCCCTTGGCTCTGGACTTGCTGGCCGAGGGTTCGTATTTGAATGGAGACACTACTGATGGGGACAGACAGGAGAGCATCTGTCCAGGTGGGCAAACGCTGAGCGAGGACACACAGCACATCAACGACGTGCCCGCCCGCCCATGAGGACCCAGCCAAGAGGAGCTGCCATTTTAGACTGGAGCTCGCGATGGAGAGTCCCTGTATTTTGGTTACTCACTGGTAGACAGAGGAAGTTGAATTTTAAAAGCTGTTTAATGAGGGAATGGTGAGGGTTGGGCAAACACGATTAGTCACCGAGCTCCCGGCCTAGGTTATTTATTCTCTGGAGGTGCCCAGCATTTGTGAGTGGGATGGACTGCCGACTGGGAAGCTGAGTAAATTTGACCAAGAGGCCTAAACTGAGGGGGAAACTAGTCTCTTTATGAGCTCTATTGACACTGAATAGAAATGTGGGCTTAATTCCAATTTGTTTCCTAGCAAAATAAATACACAAATATCAAGGGAACTTCCTTGTTTTCAGAAAGAGGAAAGAGTCAAAGTTATTGTAAGTATAAAAGGCAAATGAAAAGGAGATGAGTGGTTTTGAGGATACGATAAAAATATCTTGGGAGGCAGTTCCACGTAAGTGTAAAAGGATACTCTGAAATCTTTCCTGGCTGCAAGGGCGAGGAGGAGTGAATTACATTCCCCAGAAAGGCTGTGGGTGGGATTATATTTGCGGATATGCTGGGCTTGGACACCAGACCAAGTCACAACATAAACCTTAGGAAAAAATGCATTTGTTTTTGCTAAAATCACAACAAACTCATCTTTCTTAGAATGCCAACATTATGCTAAAGTCTAGAACCAAATATGCATGAAAATATTTATCGACTGGATAGGTGGGCAATAAAGATACTTTAGAACTATGATGAGTTCCCAGTATAAAGAAATCCTATGCATTTTAAGATACATGGACAAAGTCCCTATTCCTGACACTATATAGCTCTCAGATCTCATTGCTGCATTTGCTTTCATTAAGGATCTTAAGACTATGAAGTGGACCCCTTCTCATTAGGAGCTCAAATGTTACAACTAACATTTTGCACTTATAACCAATCTGTCCACAGGCAGTGTCTGTTATTACATATAATAAACCAAACATTAAAAAGTGAACTGAGAATTCAAGGTGGGTCCTTTCACACTTCTAGTTTCTTGTAGCATTTCTGAGAATTTATTATTTACTTGACATTTTTATGTCCTGCATCTAAAAAATAGCACATGCACACTGTAGAAAATTTAGGAAATATAAATAGCTGCAACAAAAATAAAAATCACTGACAATCCACTATTAGGAGACAAGCACTGTTATATTTTGATATATTTTCTCTAATCTGATTTGTGATATATATATATATATACATACATACACACACACACACACACACACACACACACACACACACACACACACACACACACAAAGTCGCTTCAGTCATGTCTGACTCTTTGCGACCCTATGGACTGTAGCCCGCCAGGCTCCTTTGTCCATGGGATTCTCCAGGCAAGAATACTGGAGTGGGTTGTCATGCCATCTTTCAGAGGATCTTCCCAACCCAAGGATCAAACCCTCATCTTTTATGTCTCCTGCATTGGCAGGCGGGTTCTTTATCACTAGCACCACCTGGGAAGCCTATATATATATACAAAAAGAAACAAGAGATTACAGTTTTATATGTTCCTTTTTCATTTAACATTTCATCACGAGTATTTTTCTCAGCCATTAAAATTTCTTCAAACATGGTTATGATATGAGATGCATCATGTTATCATGTGGCCATAATATACTTTACTTATCTATCCCTCTGGTATCAGACATTTAGATTCTTTCAGTTTTTGTTATCAGAAATGGCTGTTTGATGAGCATTTTCCCCCAATAATCTTTGAATTTTCCTTCTGGTTAGAAGCCCTGGGATTGCAAATATACACTTAAAAATTTTTTTGAAAGCTTGTGCTACATTCTTTTTTCTCAAATACATTCTCACTAGCAAAGTATAAGAGTGCCTGTTAGTATCCTCAAAATAGAGTAAGCACCGGAATTTGAAAATCAACCTTTCCACTTTGGCAGGTATAAAATGACTATCTCAAGGTTGTTTGAATTTATATTTCTTTGCTCTGTGGGCTGAAGAACTTCAATATGTTAATAGGTTATTTGTCTTTCTCCTGAAAATACTGTCTGTTCATTGTCCTTTGCCTACTGTTTTTAGTTGTTTATTCGCCTTTTTAAAAAAAATATTTGATAAGAGTTTTTATTGACACTAAGAGTAGAGTCCTTCATTAACCAGGAGTAACCAACAGAAAACTCAACAGGAAAACAGAGATTCATAATATCAGTAAAAACTTTAAAGTTCTTGGAAGGATTCTATGGAGAAAAATTTTAAACTTTATCGAAGGATCTGAATATATGGAAAAAGTGTTGAAGTGTTATTCACTCAGTTGTGTCCGACTCTTTGCGACCCCATGGACTGCAACCCACCAGGCTCCTTTGTCCATGGAATTCTCCAGGCAAGAATACTGGAGTGGGTTGCCATTCCCTTTTCCAGGGAATTTTCCTGGCTCAGGGATTGAACCCAGGTCTCCCACATTGCAGGCAGATTACCATCTGAGCCACCAGCGAGCTTGTTACATTTATACTTAGGAAGACTTTATAGATGTAAATTCTCCCTAGGTTAAGCTATGTATTTAGTGTATTTAGAGTATTTTTCTGGTGTTGGTGTGGAACCCAACAACAACTGATTCTAAAGTTAGCATGAAACAATGAAAGTATATCACAATCTGAAATATTTTTGAAAAAGAACAAAATACAGTAGTGGGGAGAAGGGAGAAACTCATCCTTTTAGATATCAGTTCAGTTCAGTTCACTTCAGTTGCTCAGTCACATCCAACTCCTTGCAACCCCATGGGCTGCAGCACGCCAGCCTTCCCTGTCCATCACCAACTCCCAGAGTTTGCACAAACTCATATCCATTGAGTCAGTGATGCCATCCAACCATCTTATCCTCTGTCGTCCCCTTCTCCTCCTGTCTTCAATTTTTCCCAGCATCAGGGTCCTTTCAAATGTCAGTTCTTCACATCAGGTGGCCAAAGTATTGGAGTTTCAGCTTCAGCATCAGTCCTTCCAATGAATATTCAGGACTGATTTCCTTTAGTATGGACTGGTTGGATCTCCTTGCAGTCCAAGGGACTCTCAAGAGTCTCTCCAACACCACAGTTCAAAAGCATCAATTCTTCGGTGCTCAGCTTTCTTTATAGTCCAACTCTCACATCCATACATGACTAGTGGAGAAACCATAGCTTTGACTAGATGGACCTTTGTTGGCAAAGTAATGTCTCTGCTTTTTAATATGCTGTCTAGGTTGGTCATAACTTTTCTTCCAAGGAGCAAGCATCTTTTAATTTCATGGCTGCAGTCACCATCTGCAGTGATTTTGGAGTCCAAGAAAATAAAGTCTCCCACTGTTTCCCCACCTATTTGCCATGATGTGATGGGACCAGATGCCATGATCTTAGTTTTCTGAATGTTGAGTTTTAAGCCAACTTTTTCACTCTCCTCTTTCACTTT
>NC_057419.1:23464284-23492875 GCF_019320065.1 Cervus canadensis
ATCGCTGAGGAAGGCTTCCTTATCTCTCCTTGCTATTCTTTGGAACTCTGCATTCAGATGTGTATATCTTTCCTTTTCTCCTTTGCCTTTCACTTTTCTTCTATTCACAGCTATTTGTAAGGCTTCCTCAGACAGCCATTTTGCCTTTTTGCATTTCTTTTTCTTGGGGATGGTCTTGATCCCTGCCTCCTGTACAATGTCACGAACCTCCGTCCATAGTTCTTCAGGCACTCTGTCTATCAGATCTAATCCCTTGAATCTATTTCTAATTTCCACTGTATAATCATAAGAGACTTGATTTAGGTCATACCTGAATGGTCTAGTGGCTTTCCCTACTTTCTTCAATTTAATTCTGAGTTTGGCAATAAGGAGTTCATGATCTGAGCCACAGTCAGCTCCCAGTCTTTTTTTTTCTGACTATATAGAGCTTCTCCATCTTTGGCTGCAAATTATATAATCAGTCTGATTTTGGTGTTGACCATCTGGTGATGTCCACGTGTAGAGTCTTCTCTTGTGTTGTTGGAAGAGGGTGTTTGCTATGACCAGTGCATTCTCTTGGCAAAACTCTATTAGCCTTTGTCTTGCTTCATTCTGTACTCGAAGGCCAAATTTACCTGTTACTCCAGGTGTTTCTTGACTCCCTAGTTTTGCATTCCAGTCCTCTATAATGAAAAGGACATCTTTTTGGGTGTGAGTCCTAGAAGGTCTTGTAGGTCTTCATAGAACCATTCAATTTCAGCTTCTCCAGCATTACTGATTGGGGCATAGACTTGGATTACTGTGATACTGAATGGTTTGCTTTCGAAACGAACAGAGATCATTCTGTCGTTTTTGAGATTGCATCCAAGTACTGCATTTCAGACTCTTTTGTAGACTATGATGGCTACTCCATTTCTTCTAAGGGATTCTTGCCCACAGTAGTAGATATAATGGTCATCTGATTGATATTGAGATATCAAGACATAATAAAAATTTTTAACAATTTGAATAGAATGGTATTGGCATAGAAATAGACAAACTAATCCATGAAACCAAAGAGAGACATCGCCCATTGGCTCATTTCACAAATCAATTGAGAAAAGATCGATTATATTCAATAAACGGAGTTGGGACAATTGGCTCTCTGTATGGAAAAAAGTTAAAATTAGATCCCTACATCATGTCCTCAAATAAATCCTGCTACATTAAAGTCCTAAAGGTTAAAACAGCAGCAGCAACAACAACAACAAAACAATGTTCTAAAAGAGAAGAAAATGTAAGAAATGTAAGAAGATCTTAATGACCTAGTTCATGCAGTTATTATCTCTTGCCTGGACACTGCGGTCCTTTCCAACTAGCATCTCTGGTTTCTTGCATGCCTCCCCTCACCTGTTCTTGGCATGGGAGAACACAGTGACTCTTTGCAATTGTAAGATAAGGTCTCTTTCTTGGCTCTGCATAGTGACCCCCAGGTGGCCCCTGCCCTGCTGACCTCTCTCTCTTTATATCTTACCACTTGCCCCTGCTCACTGGATTCCAACTCCACCGGCCGCCTTGCTGATGGCTCCTCCAACACCTCAAACATTTGCACCATCTCAGGGCCGCTTCTGTGGCTTTCCCTTCTGTCTGGAAGGCTCCAGTCCCCGCTACGTGCACTGTGTACTCCCCCACTCCATCCAGGTCTCTGTTCAGATTGGCATCCCCAGACAACCCTAGGTGAGATAGCTCTCTTTTCCCTGTCTATCCACTTACCCGTGCCTACTTTCCTTCCTAGTACCTTCATTTTCCACAGTCCATTCTATATTTACATCAATTCTGCAGCGCATGTTAGTTGCTCAGTTCTTTTGGACTCTTTGAGACTCCATGGACTATAGCCTCCCAGGCTCCTCTGTCCATTGGTTGCCAGGAAATGGCAACCCACTCAACCCAAATTTTCAGTATTCCTGCCTGAAAAATCCCATGGACAGAGGAGACTAGTAGGCTACAGTCCATGGGATCGCAAAGAATCAGACATGACTGAGTGACTAAGCACAGCATACCACAAGGACAGGCCTTACTTGTCTTATTTATTGCTACGAGTAACAGCAGAAGAAAGTACCATGTGGAAACTCAATAAAAATTTGTTCAAAAATAATTTGTTCAGTAAATAAATGAGTGGATGATCTTGGCTTGGATGATCTTGCTCAATTCCTTTCTTCTTTCTCTTCCTCCCTCCATCTTCCCTCCCTCCCTCCCTCCCTTCATCTTCCTTTCGTTCAACAAGATATAAAAAGTACAAACCATAAAGGAAAAGATCAATAAGTTTGTGTATCAAACTATAAAATATCTGCTTGGCACATGATATCACAAAAATATTAAAAGCCATATTATGAACAACAGAAGACACTCAAAAATGATGAGTATCCGGAATATACAAAGCAGTCTTCTAAATCAATATGTGAAGGACAAATAACACTATAGTAATGAATACAAAATATGGCCAGGCAATTCACAAAAGAGGAGACATTAAGTACTACCACCCCCAGGAATGAAAGAGGAAAGGCAAAAGGTTAGAATGCTTAAACCTTACAGGCTTAAACAGATCAGGGGCCACATGGGACTTGGACTTAGACCTGTGAGGAGGTGGGAGCTGACTAGCTGGCCCTGGTGTCCTTGAGCTCAAAGGGAGCATGAGGACCTCACTCTGGGAGCATTGGAAAAATTGCAGTCTGGAATCTTCTACCACTGCTGGGGTGAAGAAGCATTACTGGATTAATGCTGACAGGCACAGGAAGTAAATAGGAAGGAGCATTAACTTTTCTTTCTTCCCCAGACTTCAAGTTTTCTTCTAGAATCCTCCATTGGCAGTCAATATAGGGAGCAGCTGGCAAAGGAGAAATGTGGTTTACAGAAACTCAGTCTCAGCATCACAAAGTGGTATACAGGAAATAGGGTTTGAAGCTGAGAAAAAAGTAGCTTAATAACTGATACTCCAAATTTTGTGAGTCAGCGAGAGGAAGTCTTGTCTCTGCCAAGTGGGTCAGATATACCCTCTTCCCAACCTCGACAGCTAGAGCATGACCCAGGGCATTTGAATGTACTTTGAATCTTGAGAGAGTGATGCTAAGATTAAGGAAGAGTTGAAAAATTACTCAGGGTTGAAACAGCCATATTGACAGTCCAGAGACAGAGGTATCTAATGTATGCAGTGGTAGGATCAGCGATGGCTCCAAATTAGACTATTGCTCTGCCATAACTTGGTTGTGCTACCTACTGTCCAGTAGCCCTTGTACTTGCCTGTCTTAAGAGGCCATCTCCAGACTTTGCTTCTATACTTTAATGACCCAATAACCAGTGTATCCTTCTTCTGCTTACCTGAATTCAAAATCTTGTTGTTGTTTTGTTGCTAAGTCATGTCTGACTCTTTGCGGTGGACTGTAGCTCGCCAGGCTCCTCTGTCCATGAGATTTCCCAGGCAAGAACACTGGAGTGGGTTGCCATTTCCTCCTTCAGGTGATCATCCCGACCCAGGGATCAAACCTGCCTCTCTTGCAGTGTAGGTGGATTCTTTACCGCCCGAGTCCAAGGTAAGAGAAACCCAGGTAAGACGGTAGACACAGAGAGGGGATCAGGGGACAGACAGACAGACTGAAATTACAGTCACAGACAACTAGCAAACCTGATCACATGGACCACAGCCTTATCTAACTCAGTGAAACTAAGCCATGCCGTAGGGGGCCACCCGAGATGGCTGGGTCATGGTGGAGAGGTCTGACAGAATGTGATCCACTGGAAAAGGGAATGGCAAACCACTTCAGTATTCTTGCCTTGAGAATCCCATGAACAGTATGAAAAGGCAAAAAGATAGGACACGGAAAGATGAACTCCCCAGGTCAGTAGGTACCCAATATGCTACTGGTGATCAGTGGAGAAATAACTCTAGAAAGAATGAAGGGATGGAGCCAAAGCAAAAACAACACCCAGTTGTGAATGGGACTGGTGATAGAAGCAAGATTCGATGCTATAGCCACCTGATGCGAAGAGGACTCATTGGAAATGACCCTGATGTTGGGAAAGATTGAGGGCAGGAGGAGAAGGGGATGACAGAGGATGAGATGGTTGGATGGCATCATCAACTCGATGGCCATGGGTTTGGGTGGACTCTGGGAGCTGGTGATGGACGGGGAGGCCTGGCGTGCTGTGGTTCATGGGGTTGCAAAGAGTTGGACATGACTGAGCGACTGAACTGAACTGAGCCATCAGGGAAGCCCCTGATTTCAAATACTCAAACTAATAAAAAGAAAAATACCATGCATGTGAATTTTAAACAAATGACTGGAAGCAAACATTAGAAAATATCAACAGTTATCAATTTTGGGTGATGGGGCTATCGGAGTTTGTTATACTTTTCTTTCTATTTTTTATAACTTTTAAATTTCTCAAAAATAGAAAAAAATGAAAATTTAACAATGATGTGTAAATTACTTTAAAAAATTCATAAAAGGCAGAAATCAGCTAAATAGTCACCCTTACATTTTCCTATATTTTAAGAAAATGCATTTAACTCTGAAATATATCTGAAAATGAATTGGTAGATATAGAAAGTGAAGCCTATACCTGAAAATGCTTTCCCTAGGAGTCAATTTTCCCAGTGGCTAATTTCCTAGTCCCATTTGCCAAGTAATATTAACTTGAGTTAGTTTTTGAAAGTCATTATGCATTTTAAGGGTATTTTTCTGGTGCTTTACAAATCTTATACTAATAGGTTTGGACAAGCTGTATTAGTGTTAGCCAGAGCTACACACCATTTTAAACCCTGAATTCCATACTCTCCTATTGCAGGCGGGGCTGCCTGGGAAGCAGGCTCTGAGACAGGGTTGAGTGGGCAGGATGTTTATTATGGTGCCCTGGGAGTCAAAACTGTGGAGGAGAGGGGGAGGAAGCAAGAGTGGACAGAGGGAGAAGCTGTGACCCCTTATGTCAACCCTACAGGGAGCAGTTTGACTAAATGGCCCATCAAAGTTGTCTTAAATTGGACCCAAAAGGTTAGGCCTCTATATTCCAGCCTTTCCAGGGTGTGGGCCACCCTGGACAGGGTATGCCTCTGCCAAGGGGGCGCCCCAGCTGAGGTGGTCTCTGGAGAGACCAACAGCACTTCTGGCAGGGGGGGGCTACCAGCCTTTCCCAGAAGGGGGCTCTGGGTCTACCACGTGCTCTACCATTAGAGAAGCACATTCTCTGTGTCAGGCCTGTGCTGGGGCACATTCACATTAGTTATATCACACCATTCTCACAGCACTCTGAGGTACAGGTTGTGTTTTGCATTTTACACATGAGGAAACTTGGCTGGTGTTTGTTTTTCCTGATGAAAACCCAGCATGGGGCAATATTTCACAGGTGGCCAACTGCATGGAGCAGCCTGCTTGCTTCCAGAAAGGAAGAGGGCCAGCTCTTTAGAGCGGAGGGACAAAAATCTGGGCTTGCTGTTCTGCTTTGAACTTTCTCTTGTACCCTAGAGTAATCGTTCTCTCTCCTTGCTCTCATTCCCTCTTTCATTTCAGTTTCTCATTTTTACAAGATGTGTAAATTAAAACAAGACTAGTGAGGGCTAGAAGGAATTCTCATTTCTCTTTTTCCATTCAGGTTTTTGCAAAGGGGTGGGTTGTCTTGACCTAACAAGCACGGTTGTACCAAAGAATCGATCCCTGCTCCTCTGACTTGTTGCCCCAGAATCGCTTCCCTGCCCTTCATGGCATTTCTCATCAGTCAGCACAAGAGGATGGCCTAGCCACTTGGAACACAGAGGTGACTTAATTTGTTATCTGATGATCTGGAAAGTTAACACCAGCAGGGTTGTGCTTTAGTCATCAAGGAAAGCAAATGGGTACCTATTCAGAAGCTGTTTTCGCTAGCCTTCTCTGTGAGCAGACTGACAGGGAGACTGAAGAGAGCCAGGTATCAGGAGAAAACCAGTGGGAAGGAGGCAAACCCCAGGCCGAGCAGGAGAGAGAGGGTCGGAGGGAGGGACTCACATCTCTCTGGGCTCTTTGGGCCTCATCCTTTTCCCTATAAAGGTTCTCCTAACCTCTGTATTTCTCTAGAGAGTCCCTTGGAAAGAGAGGCATAGCATTGGTGAAGACATACATTTTTAAATAAATTGTGTAAAAGCATAAAAGATGAAGCAAAGGGATTGAATTAGATGTTCCTATTCCTTTTTTAAAAAATCCTATGAAAGTGTTGAAATGGTCCAGTTCTTTTCTTACTAAGATTTGATGATCATATGAACTGAAGTGGGAAGGGAGGACTGCTCAACCTTGTGGAAAATGAAGATTCAGTCCATTTTCTTCTGGGGAGGGTTATAAAGTTGAGCCTTGAGATGGCCATCTTTATACTTGGAAAGGGTAAAATGGACATTTTCACAATGAAAAGAGGATTCTGAAGAGCTTGGTACATAATAATAGAGAAAATGAAAAATTCCTGGAGATAGCAAACTGTGGTTCATGTTTACGAAAAATGTGCTGTTGGCCCAAACAAAATGAGGAGAGAATAATAATTCACATGAGTGGAGGCACTGGAGGTAGAATTAATTTTTAAAATACACAAAGATAAAGATTTAGTGGAGACTCTCTGCTGCAACAACAAAAGGAAACAAGGCCTGTGCCTGTTATTGAGTCAAAGTGACGTCAATGACTTCGAGGACATTAGCACTGAGTACTTGCCTCAGACTCCAGCTCCCCGATACTAGCTTTGTGTCACTGGGAAATCTATTGAAATCTCTTTCTTTTGAGAATTAGTTAGTTCAGCTATAAAATAGAGAAAATATTAGTACCTATCCTTTGAGGATTAAAAGCACCTGCACAGTGCCTGAAACAAAAGAGAAGCATAAAAATATTAGAAGATAAATCTGAAATGAATGTCTTAATTTTTACAAAGCTGTTCTGAAGTTGGTAGCAATTATAGAACAGATAGGGAAGCAAACCGAGGATGTCTGACTAAAGTGACTAAATTCACCTACAAATTCAATTGTTGAGATTTTAGCGCAGAGAAGAGAAGCCAAGAATTGAATTTCTATATTTTAGTCATTATGCCTTTTCACGGCAGAACTCCAAAGCTTCATTAATATTTCCTGTCGTTTTAAATATTGTACTAATTACTATGTCCTCTGAGAATGAATTAACAAAATTCTGTCTAGACCTGTGAGTGTAGAAATCACCTGATTTTTATAAAGATTTTAAATGGTGTCATTGTGCATAGATACACATGCAATAGGCTATGCACGTCAGAGTCTCTTATCTTGCAAAAAGGTTAATCAAATGCCCTGCCTGAGAAGGAGAAAACAGCTGCTAATGTTTGTGCTTCTTTAAAATGCTTTCCTGCTGTTATCAGTTGGTTGACTCAAAATGTGACCTTATCCTCCTGTGGTCAGTGAATAAAATCTTTTATGTCTAACTCAAGAAACATGCATATATGTACATATATGTATGTAGTATATATGTACATGTGTGTGCATGCTCGGTAGCTTTAGTCATGTCTGACTCTTTGCAACCCATGGACTGTAGCCTGCCAGGCTCCTCTGCCCATGGGGATTCTCCAGGCAAGAATACTGGAGTGGGTTGCCGTGCCCTCCTCCAGGGGATCTTTCCAAACCAGGGATTGAACCCACATCTCCTGAATTTCCTGCATTGCAGGTGGACTCTTTACCCACTGAGCCACCTGGGAAGCCATATATGTGTATATTATATCATAATATATATTACATATAATTTTTATATAATGTGTGTCTATATATATAATATATATCTATGTATGTGTGTATAATTCCCCCCCCCCCAACTCTATTCTATGCTGTACCTGTTCTGAATTATCCAGAATGGAATGTTTTTTTTGGCTCCCTCCTCTCTCCTGTTGTTTAAGTAAGTGGTTTGTTGTGTGTAAATATGTATGTATGAGTGTTTGCACGAATAAAACACTGTGATAACACCTCACCTCAAATGAATGCAGGGATGTAGCAACCTGACCTTTCAGGAACTTGGGCAAGAACTAATAAATAAGTAAAATGGGCCTCTGAGTGGCTAAACTAATTACTCAATCTGTGCACACAAGCTGGTGCATTTTATTGTAGGAAACCTTCCTAGACCCTTATTCAGCACTTATTTATTTGTACTGAACACACAATTCTTATCCACACAATTATCTGCCCTCACTCCTACTCCTCATAGTTCACAACAGATTAGAAGCAGCACTCTAGAATTGCTGTTTTGGGAAAGTATACTCCCGGGGTAGTGGTGGGAGTAGAGTGAGGGTGGGTGTATGTCGCTGCTGAAAACTTATAGCAAGGGTAGGGGGAAGAAAGATTATAAAACTGTCATAAGGATTGAAAAGGCACAGCAATCTGGGACCATTCAGTCTTGGGTAAAATAGATTCTGAAGATATCAATTTTATACAGAAGAGAACCCTCATTAGAATTTCCCATTGTTTTCAAATCATAAATCAATAAAGAAAGGTCAGCTTATGTTTAGAGATAGAAAACATAAGACAGTAGGTAATAAGATTTCAAAATATTTCAGTCTGAATTTAAGAAAAAATTTAGGCAAGTTTACTGAGGTGTAATCTACATACTATTAAATTCATCTTGTTTAGGTATGGATAGTGCTATGTGTGCTCAGAGTGTACACAGTTGTGTAACTACACTATGTAGCCCTTCAAATCTGGCTTCTTTCACTTGGCATAATGCCTGAGATTCACTTATATGACCTGATTAAAATTTTAAAAAATATTTTACACCTAAAACTAAAAGAACTTGCCCATCACCTAAAGTTTTCTGATAACTGAGTTCTGCTCTACAGGTAACATAAAAATAGAGTTTTCTTAAAATAAATCCAACCTGTGGGAAAACAGGCAGTGGCATTTATCAGTGGTGGAGAGAGTACATTTTCAAACTTTTTAATTCTTTCCTGAGTTCTTCCTTCTCTTCCCCTTGTCAAACAAACACACCAGAAAGCTTGTGGGAAGTGCTCATCACATTGTAAGGCACACAATAGGTGTTCAATAAACAGTCATTCCTTTCCCTTTTATATTCTTTTCTGTTTATATTCCACTTTCTCTTTTTGCCCCACACTCTTTAATACTCTCCCTTCAAGCTGCTTTATAGGTCAGTTAAGATGAGCAATTATGGTAAGAGTTGCTCATTATTGCCCCAATTTCCTTGACTTCTAAGAGATGCTGTACAAATGTTAATTTTTTCCCAAGCCTTTGGGACTTAGTCACCTGTTGAAGAGTTATCCAAAGAGAAACAGGGCTCACAGTTTTGGCCTTTCATACTGTATTTATTTACACATATGTGTCAGGCCCATTTTAGGATGCCGGTGGAACTCACCCCTCTTTGAAATTGTCCTTGAGGAAGGGGAGGACTTAGGCAGCCATGTTTGTATTGTATCACCTTTGACCTCAGCTGATTAGGCTGGGAGTGGACACCTGATTTGGGACAACCAATCAGAAGCTGGGCTGGTGTGATCAGGTCATCATCTGAAACAGAAGAATCCAGAGAGCCACTCTCTAGTGGACTCTTGAATTGAAAAGTTATGAGCCTTCTCTCTGGGTGCATGAGAGTGGGGAAGTGGAAGTCATTGTTGTAAGGTTCTTATACTAACATGAAGTAGTATATTACTTGAAGGTGGACTGTCATAAGTTAAAGACATGTACTATAAATCCTAAAACAAACATTAAAATAACAAAGCAAAGAGTTTTAGCTAATGAGCACACAAAAAAGAGAATGGAATCATAAGAAAACTCAATCCAAAAAAAGTCAGAAAAAGAGGAACAAAGGAACAAATGGGACAAACAGATGGGACAAACAGAAAATAAATAGCAAGATGGTAGATTTAAATCCAACTGTATCAACAATAAGATTAAATGTAAATGATCTAAATACCCCAATTGAAAGAGAGAAATAATCAGATTAGATAAAAAAGCAAGGCCAAACTATATCAGGAAGAAGGTAAGTTAGCTGTATTAGTATGAGTTTTTATTATTTACTTGGTTATTTTCTTTCAAATGTAGTTAAAATACTAGGTATAAATGAAGTGAATATCTTAAGTGTGCTGTGTACTGAAATTTTGCTAATCAGGTGAAGTTTGGTTGTATGTTTATTATTATAAGACTGTAAGATCTGTTAATTTTAAGTATGAAAATGATTATTCTAAAACAGCTAAATAAATAAATGCACAGACAATA
This sequence comes from Cervus canadensis, assembly GCF_019320065.1. NCBI lineage: Eukaryota > Metazoa > Chordata > Mammalia > Artiodactyla > Cervidae > Cervus > Cervus canadensis. The sequence goes on from NC_057419.1 coordinate 23,474,477, forward strand.
GGAACATTAAGAGAGTGTGTTAGCTTAGTAATTTTAGGGACTTCATTACATCCTTTCCAAGTCAACAAATGTTTATAAAAATGTAACAATAATAGAAGAAGAAATTTAAAGTCACACATAGCAGCATTCATGAATTACCATCCTCAATTCCTCCATCATGAAAAATATAAAGAACATGAAGATAAGAGAAGATTATGTTTAAAAATGAACTACATGAAAATATCTTGTTCTTCCACCAGCCTTAGGTGAAAGTGAACTTTTATTGAATACCTCAAATTGTCCTAACACTATAATGGTAACATTACATTTTTAACTACTAACATTTTTATAACGAAATTGTAATTTGAATTAAATTTTGGATAAAAGTTCTAATTTACTCTTGTATCTCAGAAGTTTGTTCTGTGATGGTGAGATTTGGTTTCAGCCACATATCAATTTTAACACTCAGTCATGTTATATTTTTCCAAAGCATGCATTTGGTATGACTCTGTATATAGATGTCCATATTCTGTTTTCTAAACTAAACATTATATTATAAATATGAAATGCCCTAAGTATCTAATATTCTTTTAAGGTTTTGAATAACTGTATAAAATAGTCATTAGACTATCATAATTTAATTATTCCCTTATTGTTGGCCATTCTATTCTTTGCAAATTTCTGAGTGAATATAAATGTTCTCAATGTCTAGTACACTATATTGTTATCTTCATCTCTGAATTCTTTTTCCATTCCAGAAACCTAATTTCCACTCCTACATCTAACATATAAGAGTGCCATTTTCCTAAAGCCTTGCCTACGCTATTATTCGTTTTATAATTTCTGACAATTTGATAGGCAAAATTGGCATCTCATTATTAATTTAGTCTGCAGTTTCTTTGCTTACTTGGCCCAACTTCTTCTTTTGTGATATTCCTATTTATGTCCTTTCTCTTTGGTCCAGCTGATGTTAGTATTTTTCATGTTTATTTACAGCTTTCTGCTTTATACAGTAAAGATATTAACATTTACTCACTAAAAATGAAAAATGTTGAGTTAGAAATGCCTTCCATATTCTCATGCGTTAGTGACTTTGATAGGCCCAGATGGAGTGGGTGGAGAGGGAATGTGAGGGTGTTTACTGGGAACATTATTGGTGGGGAGCGTATAAGAGTGAGCGGAAATTCACTTCCGTACACCTCCAGACTGACTCTCCTAAAATAATACTGTCAACATGCCTTCTTCAGCTCAGAATCTCCCCATTTATTATTATCAGCCATCTAGCAAAGCATAATTTCATTAACCAGGCCTTAACATTTCTCCATATTTTGGCTCTAAATATTTATTTTCACGTTGTATCCAATCCAACCCAACTCCATGTAGACTAGAGCAATAGTTAAGTGCTGAGGATATAGAGGTGACAAGGTCTCTGTCTTCAGGGTGCTCACAGAGGAGGTAGAAAGGATAAATTGAAGATTGCAATTTGTGGTATAGACCTCGTGTGGAAAACATTCAAAGTGCACCATGGGGAAAGAGGGGGTGGACAGCCTGACTGGAAGAGAGAAGCCAGGGAATCTTACCAGAAAAGAGGAGGGCTGAACTATCTTGATGGATGGATACATGTCAGTCAGCCAAAGAAAGGTTACAGGGGAGGAAGGATATCATTAGAAGAAGGAAGATCAGGTGAGACTCAGTTCAGGCCCAGAAGAGGAATGTAGAGGGAAGGGGTCAAAGCTGCGCTGGGCAGAGTCCAGATAGTCTATTTCGTCATGGGGTTGCATTTTAACCCTAGGGTACTGGAAAGTAATTGAAGAGTTGTAAACAGGATTGACCTGATCAAGGTTATGCTTTAGCAAGGCCACTCTGGCCGCATTCTGGAGAATCAATCAGGGGGGGATATTCTGAGTGATGTATGTGCCAGTTGGCTTGAGGCAGTTTCCATCTACACCTGTTGTCCTGGGATTTTGCCCAGTTTAGAGCATTTGTCCTTGGTTTCATTTTTAAATTAAGTATTATAATTACAAAGCATTCAATTAAGTCTAGGTGAGTTTGGTAGACTTCCATTGTGTGCTTCCAGCTTCTATCATGGTCCTGTCTAGTAGTGAGAGGCATATTCGCTGACCAGAGGTCTCACTTTATCATGTGGTTAAATCTGGAACAAGACCAGTGATAGCCTGCCTCTCTTTACCCGGCCCTTTTCAGGTGCAAGGGAGCTAATGCCTGCCTTTCAACAAAGAGGAACATGCAGGCTGCTCCCTGATAAAACTAAGTGGGTTCAGATTATTGCAGCCCCAGGAATTGAAGCCCTTCCAGTCTTGGGTGGTGATATTTGAAACTACTGTCCTTGCCAGCCTCTTTGTGTGCCAGCCAGTTGCTGTGACTCACACTGAGAGGCCACCTCTTGGCAGCGTCAGTGGGAAATGGGGACATCATAGGTTAGACGTATGTGAAGTATGTGCAGGAAATAGAAGCTGATCTATGCTTCTGTGGAGTGTGGAAAGAGTAGTCTCAATGCTTTTGCTACAGGGGTTTTGTTGTTTATTGTATCGTGCTAACCTAGATCTATTTCCTCATTTATTGTATTATTTGCTAGTTTTTTTTTGTTGTTTTTGCGATAAACCCTTTTGACATCAAGCTTAAGGGAATGTTAAATGAAAAATTAAGTACTGAATCTGCACCTCTCAAGTATGTTGATGTTGAGTCTGTGACCTGCACCAAGTGTCGGTGCACATTTATCACCTGCCACGGAGGCCATAGAGATGTCACTGACCACGTGGGAAGTAGAAAAGCCAAAGCTGCTGAAGAAGCATTATCATCTGCATCAAGAGGTAATCACCACCGTGGGGAGACTGCCTGGAGATGGTGATTTACCACATGCAGCTGCAGACGTGTGTTCTGGTTGTTCCTGACATTTGTGGGCTCCGGGCAAGAGGACAAATGAAAGCCCACATTCCATTAGGTTTAAATATTTACAAGTGATAAATCAAGCTAGCAAACTGTTAAATAAAATATGTTCTATGTTCCTACCTTGACAAAATACCTTCATTATGATCCCTCCAAAATATGTAAAGCTACAGTATTTATATGGAGTTGGCAAAGACTCAAAGATGATTGAACTTAAATATTGAACATGTCTGAATTTTTCTCTTGATGGGCTGTCAAAGTTTAGATGAGTAATACAAGTAAAGTAATATGTAATACAGGAAATACATTTGTTCTATGAAGTTGTTTATTCCTTCATTTCAGAAAAATCACTAATTCCATATTTGTATTTGAGATCAAAACATAATTTGGTTTATTCACAGTTAAAATCTAAAGGATTAAAAAATAAAATGTAATTATATTAAATGTATAACACTTGAACACATGTTCAGTGAAATATGTAAAGTGAATTTAAAAATATAAAAAAATAAGTACTTTTCAGGTTTTTCTTCTAAAATATTCAAAATTATCAATTAAATGATCAATTACCAGTTAAAAGGGAAATACAAGTTATGATTCATGTATATCAACAAATTTCACAATCAAAATTAAGAAAGGTGAACATTTCAATTTAAGTTTGAAATGGAAAATCTAGCTGTATTTAGGAATCTTATAAAACAGAACTACTCACAATTCTAGGGTTCATTGCCTATCCAGTCACAAATTAAAACAATCTGCAACCCCTGGTCAGGAAACTAAGATCCTAAGATCCTGCAAACATCGTGGAGTGGTCAAAAAAAAAAAAAAAAGAATCTGCATCACACTTCACCCATGTTATTGCTAGATTTATATATTCTTACACATAATTACCTAAAATGAACTAAATACATTTATACATATGGATATACGTACACACACCCATTTAAGAATATTATGAATTGTTTACTCTTGTAAAACATTATTAATACATACTACATCATTAGTACCTTTGAAAACAAGAAGGGGAGCAAAAAGAAAAGCAAGGCAACGAATCCTCAGGACTAATCGTAAATAACATTGTGCATAAATCTCCAGCATTCTTGCTATCTGCAGGGAAACATTTGAAAAATTAATTAATTTGCTTTTTCTCTTATGTAAGTGCCTGTACTTCTTACCTCCTCCTTGCAGTCTAAAACTGTTTCTGTCTTTGATTTCAGCAACAGTATTTGCATGCAGTTGCTTATTGTTTCTAGAACACTAGGAATGAGTTGTGGAAGAGAGATCCCGGAGCTTCAAAAAGTATTTGTTTTGAGTGTGGACGTTTAGGGTTTTGGTACTGATTGGATCATGAGTGACAGGGCTGTCCACAAGTTTTTTAACATACTTATTTTGTGTGTGTTTGTGATGGGTCAGGCCCCCTAAAGTTCATGTCCTAGGGCAGGGGTCCTTCCTGTCTACATCTGAGAGTATTTACATATCACTTTATGAAACATATAGTTTCATAAACGGCTAGACTGCATTCTAAGTTTTCTTGTGCATGTACAAAAGTGAAACAAGATTTGTCAACATGTTGTTTCCATCAGAAGACGAAGTTCACGAAGAGTTATATGATACATTTTATATTAGTGTCATCAGATGTTTTGAATAAAAAATCAATTTATTCTAATTATAATTTAATATTTTCATTCAATTCATGGAATCAAATAAAGCTTTTGGAGATTTGTTTTATCAAAGGTGAAACATCTGCCATCATTTGTTAGTAATTTCATAGTAAATTCATTTTAGAGGTTTAACATTTGAAGATAAAATTGTTTTGAGGGTAACGGTTAAAATACAAATATTGGTGCAGCAGAACGTGATGACAAGAACAACGTTCTTACTAAAATTAAGAAATCTTAAGTGTACTTGGAATTTGTCAAGGTGCAAACAATTTATAATTAATTGTATACAAAAAAGCTGCAATATTCTAACAATCAAAATAGAAGATGCAGTTTTCAGAATTTACAAATCTATACAACATTAGAGTAACTGAAATACAACATTTTTATGATAAAGCTGATGCTGAATTAAAAATACTTGACATGATAGTATGTGCTTTCTCTTTCCTGGCAATCATCAAGTGGATTTTAAAAATCTCCAAGGCTTTGAAGAATTACTTTGTAAGTCAAACTAAGTGTTCTACATTGGCTTTGAACACTGTTGTGAGTCCTCTAAATTTTATTTCATTGTTTTCTCAAAGCCATTTGGAAATCTTTAATCAAAGCATTCAAAGAGTGTTCACATTTGAAGATGTCAGAAAAAGAAAATCATTGCAAACAAAGCTTGCAAACAGAAAAACATAGAGATCTATTTCTTCGAAACAAGAGAGGAGCTAAACAAACACGTGGCATTTAAGATGCTTGCTGAAAACTCTTCAATGATTTTCCAGTGACCTTCCGTTAGCCTTAGAATTAAACTGAAATCCTTCAAACCACAAATAACTGACTTAGAGTTGAAAGAACTCATTCTCAAGTTAGGGAAAGGAGCTGGGAATAAGGCAGTATGTGCCGAGTTTTTAGGAGATGGTGATGCAAGAGTGAGAGGTGGTCACCAAGGAGGCCTAAGATAGAAATGTGGCTGTTGGGAATGGCTAGGGGTGCAGGACTGACAGCAGAGTGGCTTCAAGGTTAGCAAGCAAGTGACCTGGCATTAAACTGGGGTAGTTTGGAGAGAAGCCTGGGAGTGCGGGGAGACAGGGCATCAGGCAGAGCAGGGACTCCTGCCTACTTGCATGTTTTTTTCTGAACGCTGAAAACCAGGACTAGGGTCAGGCAAGAAAGCTATCAGGTGCACAAAATGTAAGGTGGCATTCACTCACAGATGTGTGCAAGCATACCTGAAACCTTGAGAATGAGTTCCTCCTTAAATGTGGTACCCTAGGTGCTTCTCTTCCTTGGCTCTAGTCCAGGCTTTGTAGAAAGCACTTTCTCTCTACATCCAAACACGAGTTATCCAATCTAGCCGAACATCATAGTTACCTACAGAGTTAGTCTTGTGTTATTTTTTAAATGCAGATTTAAAAACATAGATCTCTATATCTACAGTTCAAATATACTGAAGTAGGGTCTCTGAGGAACAAAAACGAAGCTACTTTGGTGATTCTGGTGTATGATGTCTATAGGATACACTGGCCTTCAGCACTTGGGTGCTGTTGCTTTATGTCTGACCTCACAGCTTGATCCTGGTAGTTAACTTGGTGGGTGATATTAATAAAACACATCCCTTTGTCATATGCATTCTGAACCAACTGAGAGACAGATGCAGGATCCATGTATGAATTAAAGAATAGCATCATTGGCTAATCCTAAAGGAAATCAACCCTGAATATTCACTGAAAAGACTGATGCTGAAACTGAAGCTCCAATACTTTGGCCACCTGATGTGAAGAGCCGACTCATTGGAAAATACCCTGATACTGGGAAAGATTGAGGGCAGGAGGAGAAGGGGATGTCAGAGGATGAGATGGTTGGATGGCATCATCGACTCAATGGACATGAATTTGAGCAAACTTCAGGAGATAGTGAAGGACAGGGAAGTCTGGCAAGCTACAGTCTATGGGGTTCAAAGAGTCGGACACGACTTAGCAACTGAACAACAACAACATCACTGGTTAAAGAAGAGAGCACAAAGGAAATTAGAAAATACTTGGAACTGAATATATCAAAAATTGTGGAATGTCGATAACACAGTGCTTAGATAAAAGTTTATAGCATTAAATGGTTGTATGGGAAATAAAAAAGATTTTCAAATCAGTGAGCCATGTTTCTACTGTACGAGTCTAGTAAAAGAAGAGCAAATTAAATCCAAACCAAGTGGAAGGAAGGAAATAACAAAATTAAGAGTAGAGCTCAACAAAACAGAAAACAGAAAAAAAAGAGAAAAATCAAACTGCAGGTAGATTCCAAGAAAAGATCAGTAAAATTTCTAAACCTTTGCCCAGACTGATCAGGAAAAAGAGAAGATACAGATTACCAACACCAGGAATGAAAAAGGAGACATCACTAAAAATCATATAGATATTAAACAGACAACAAGGAAATACTGTGGACAGCTTTATGCCAATAAATGTGATAAAGTAGATCAAAAAATTTTGAAAAGCACAAATTACCAAAAGTTCATTCAAGAAGATACATTCAGGATAACTTTATAGCTATTATAGTGAAACATCTTCCCCCCCAAAAAAACTTTACTGGTGAATTCTACCAAGCACTACCAAGGGAAAAAATACTACTACTGCCATACAAACTCTTCAATCAAACAGAAGAGCAGCAAAATCTTCTCAACTAATTTTACAAGGCTTGTGTTATCCTGATACCAAAACCACACAAAGACATAATAAGAAAAGAAAGCTACAGACCAATGTCCTTCACATAGATGCAAAATTTTAACAAGATATTAGCACACCTAATTCAACAACATATGAAAATGATATTACACAATGAAGAAATGGAGTTTACCCCAGGAATGCAAAGCTGTATCTGTCAATGCAATCAATGTAATTTACCATATTAACATATTCTAAAAAGAAGAACATTATCATTTCAATAATACAAAGGTTTTTTTTTTTTTTTATAAAAGTCAGCACTCATTTTTAATAAAAACTTTCAGAAAACTAGCAATGGAAGAGAAGTCCCTCTGTAGCTAAACTTAATGGTGAAAGACTGAATGCTCTGTCTCTTCCTCAGAACAAGAATAATGCAAGTATATTTTCTCTGATCATTTCTGTTCCACATTGTACTGGAGGTCCTGGCTAGTGTAAGGGGGCAAGAAAAAAAAGGTATAAAGATTGAATAGGAAGAAATAAAACTGCTTTATGAACAGATGAAATGTTCATCTACATAGAAAATTCAAAACAATCTATCAAAAAGTTACTAAAACTAAAAGTGTGTTTAGCAAGTTTACAAGATACAATGCAATATACTAGCTATCAACAACTGGAAATGTAAAAATGCCATTTAAAATATAAAAATCAGACATACTCATGCATAAATCTATGTACAAGATTTCATTGCTGAAAGAAATTTTCAAAGACCTAATAAATGGAGAGATATGTCATATTTATGGACTGGAAAATTCAGAACTAAAATGCAATTCTCTCTGACTTGATCTATAGATTCAATGCAATACTAATCAAAATCCCTGCAGGAGTTTTTGATAGAAGTTTGCAAGTTGACTCTAACATTTGCATTCCCATGCAAAAATATAACACCAGCTTCACTGCTAGATAAAATGATGCTGATAAACATTTATTGAATGCTTACTGTGTTCCAGGTATTGCTTCATGCACTCTGAATGCAATCAGTCCTAAAGGAAATCAGTCCTGAGCATTCATTGGAAGGACTGATGCTGAAGTTGAAGCCCCAATACTTTGGCCACCTGATGCGAAGAACTGACTCATTGGAAAAGACCCTGATGCTGGGAAAGATGGAAGGCAGGAGGAGAAGGGGGCGACAGAGGATGAGATGGCTGGAAAGCATCACTGACTGAACAGACATGAGTTTGAGCAAACTCCGGGAGTTATCAAAGGACAGAGAAGCCTAGTGTGCTGCAGTTCTTGGGGTCACAAAGAGACGGACACGACTGAGTGACTGAACAACAACTCTGAATGCATTAAGAAATCGAATTTTCACAGCAACCTTCTAAGGGGCATGAAATAGTGTTATACCCATTTGATGGATATACAGACACAAAGAGGGGAAGTATAACTTCTTTGAATTTTATCAGCTTTTGGATTGACTCAATTAGAACCAGGCTCTGGTTGTTTAATTACTTAGAACCACCAGTTTCTGTACCAATTAGCTACAAAATCTTAGTGGCAAATAATAATCAGCATTTAGGTTCCACATATCTGCAGGTTGGCTGGCATGGGTTTGCCAGTATCAGCTGGACTCAGCTGGGCAGCTCCAACTGTAGGTTGAGGTCATGCCTGTTCTACATGAATCTCACTCTCCTTGAATTATTGGCTTAGTCATGGCCTGTTTTTCACTTGGTGATAACAGAAACAAGAAAGGGGTCCTCCCATTAGGACTAAGGCCTACATCAATCTTTCTACCTTTAATTGCCCAAAGAGGGAGCAAGCAGAAAACTGCAGGATCCTCCAGCAGAGCAAGGAAGATTCCCCCACACCGCCCCAGTGTGCTTATAACGGGGAAGAGACAGCAAGCCTTAGGAAACCTACCCCCCTCCCATGGGTAGGATGTCTCCAGAAAGTCACGTGACACTTCTGTCAGTGACATTTCTACCACTTGATGGAAGATCAATGGATGTTAGATTTTTGTCTCTCTTCATGTCTCACCAGGAAAGGAGTGAAGGGTGAAACCTCCTGTCTACCACGTCCCTGAGGACATAAAATTATAAAGAGAACTTTATATTTAAGGGCCAAGGAGAAATAGAGAAGAGCTTTTTCTGTCCCAGAAGGTGAGGACTGGCTTCTACAATTCATGATACCCGTCTTCCAGTGTCTATCAGAACTATCGACTATAGAAGGATCTCAAGAAAATATTTGCAGTTAAATATTTGAGAGAAACTACTGTGTTTTCACCCTTGAAAAATAACCTCCCAAATTTCCCTTTCTCAAACTCACTTCCTGGGGGTTCTTCTCAGCTGGGCAAGAGAAACACTAGTTTGCATTCTGAGGAATACTTTGGCCATTTTTTTTTTCAGTTTCCCCAAGTTCCTCCAGTGTGGCACAGAAAATGTTTGTACAGCTAGGGTTTATACTTGATTTCAAGGACTTCCCTGGTGGTATGGTGGATAAGAATCTGCTTGCCAATGCAGGAAACACGGGTTCAATCCCTGGTCCAGGAAGATTCTACAAGCCATGGAGCAACTAAGCCTGTGAGTTACAACTACTGAGCCCGAGCTCTAGAACCTCAGAGCTGCAACTATTGAAACCTGCCCTATAGCCCGTGCTCTGCAACAAGAGAAGCCACCACAATGAGAAGCCTGAGCACTGCAAAGAAGAGTAGACCCCTCTCACCGCTGCTAGAGACATCCTGCATGCAGCAATGACAATCCAGTGTAATCAAAAGTAAATGAAGTGAAGTGAAAGTCGCTCAGTTGTGTCCCACTCTTTGTGACCCCAAGGACTATACAGGCCATGGAATTCTCTAGACCAGAATACTGGAGTGGGTAGCCTTTCCTTTCTCCAGGGGATCTTCCCGACCCAGGGATCAAACCCAGGTCTTCCACATTGCAGGCGGATTCTTTACCAGCTGAGCCACCAAGGAAGCAAAAGTAAATAAGTAAACTAAAAAAAAAATATTTCAGAACTACCCCTGCTAGCGAGACTGGCAAAATTTGTTATGTGTGTGTATGTGTGTGTGTGTGTGTATGTGCACGCACTATTGCATTTGTGGTTGTGATTTGTGTGTGTGTGTTTCTGTGCTTTGAACAGAGTTTCCATAAGAAAAAGAAAGGCAAGATGTTGCCCAGCTGTATTGTTCTGGCAGGACTGTTTCACATAATTCTCTATGGAAGTTTCTACAGCGCTCCTCTCCCTTCCTGGCTTCCTGTTTATATAGAATGGCAAAGATTTACTGAGTCTTTCCAGCTGTAGCCAAAGTCATCACAGAGACAGTTTCAGACGTCCATTCTGAGGTGGGAGGGTGTAGGAGGGGAGGTAAGGAGGCCTGTTCCTTAATTATATAAACCACTTATCAGTGGAAGGAATTTGGGGTAGGCAACTAATATATTGTGCCCACTCCAGAGGTTGTGTTACTTTTAGCATAGCTAGAATACCTTCCAGCATGAGTTTTCTAGGAAATCATGATGGAAATGCTAAGGTTTTAAGGATGGGAATGCACTCCCCACTCCCCTCCGGTTTTTAGTTAAGTTCATTGTGCGTCAGACCCATCTCTACCTCCTCCTCAGACTTTCGCAACCTCACTTGTCTCCTGGACTCTCTGCTATGTGTGTTGTTATGGCAATAGTCTCTGTGTGGGCCCAAGTGGTTCCCTTTCTGGAGTCTGAGGCCTAGACCCTGGCTTTTCTCAATCTTCCCTAACTCAAATACAACCAATGGGTGTAGGGTCTAGTTTACCCAGGCAGTTAATGCAACAGGGAAGAACAGGTGAGTTAATGCCACATGTACCAAACTTTGATCTACTGGGAAAGGAGACAGGGGTGAGCCAGCAGGTGAACTCCCTCTCCATCCCTCCTCTCCATTAACATATTGATTCTCAGCCAGGGCTTCTCAGGTGGTGCTAGTGGTAAAGAACCCACCTGCCAATGCAGGAGATGTAAGAGACATGGGTTTGATCCCTGGCTCAGGAAGATACCTTGGAGGAGGGCATGGCAACCCACTCCAGCATTCTTGCTGGAGCATCCCATGGACAGAGGAGCCTAGAGGGCTACAGTCCAAAGGATCGCAAAGAGTCAGACATGACTAAAGCAACTTAGCATGAATGCAGGCACATGCATCCTATTTTCTCTCTCTGTACACTCTTGATGATGTATTCATCTCCTTTATCTCTTTTCAGTGCATGATATTACCATGTTATCAAGTTGTCCAAGTGAGCAAAGGAGTCATCTTTGACCATTCTTCTCTTTTATCACCACCATACTGAATTAGTCACCACACTTTCAATCCTGCTTCCTTAATAGATAGCTCTTTCAGCATCAATTGTCCTTCAGCCCTAAGACTCCAGATAAGGCCTTTATAATTTTTTTGTCTGGATTAATCTCCCTGCCTCCAGGGGTCTTACATTCTTCCAATCAATTCTCTACACAATGGCAAGAATTATCTTTCAAGAACCTGAACCCTTTATTTAGGACATTTCAAAGTTTATCTTGAGAAAGAAGAATGGAACTGGAGGAATCAACCTGCCTGACTTCAGACTCTACTACAAAGCCACAGTCATCAAGACAGTATGGTACTGGCACAAAGACAGAAACATAGATCAATGGAACAAAATAGAAAGCCCAGAGATAAATCCATGAACCTATGGACACCTTATCTTTGACAATGGAAGCAAGAATATACAATGGAGAAAAGACAATCTCTTTAACAAGTGGTGATGGGAAAACTGGTCAACCACTGGTAAAAGAATGAAACTAGAACACTTTCTAACACCATACACAAAAATAAACTCAAAATGGATTAAAGATCTAAATGTAAGACCAGAAGCTATAAAACTAGAGGAAAACATAGGCAAAACACTCTCTGACATAAATCACAGCAGGATTCTCTATGACCCACCTCCCAGAGTAATGGAAATGAAAGCAAAAATAAACAAATGGGACCTAATTAAACTTGAAAGCTTTTGCACAGTGAAGGAAACTATAAGCAAGGTGAAAAGACAGCCTTCAGAATGGGAGAAAATAATAGCAAATGAAGCAACTGACAAGGAATTAATCTCAAAAATATACAAGCAACTCCTGCAGCTCAATTCCAGGAAAATAAAAGACCCAACCAAAATTGGGCCAAAGAACTAAACAGACATTTCTCCAAAGAAGACATACAGATGGCTAACAAACACATGAAAGGATGCTCAACATCACTCATTATCAGAGAAATGCAAATCAAAACCACAATGAGGTACCATCTCATGCCGGTCAGAATGGCTGCTATCAAAAGGTCTATAAACAATAAATGCTGGAGAGGGTGCGGAGAGAAAGGAACCCTCTTACACTGTTGGTGGGAATGCAAACTAGTACAGCCACTATGGAGAACAGCGTGGAGATTCCTTAAAAAACTGGAAATAGAACTGCCATATGACCCAGCAATCCCACTGCTGGGCATACACACCAAGGAAACCAGAATTGGGACACGTGTACCTCAATGTTCATTGCAACACTATTTACAATAGCCAGGACATGGAATCAACCTAGATGTCCATTGGCAGACGAATGGATAAGAAAGCTGTGGTACATATACACAATCGAATATTACTCAGCTATTAAAAAGAATGCATTTGAATCAGTTCTAATGAGGTGGATGAAACTGGAGCCTATTATACAGAGCAATGTCAGTCAGAAAGAAAAACACCAATACAGTATATTAACGCATATATATGGAATTTAGAAAGATGGTAAGGATGACCTTATATGCGAGACAGCAAGAAAGACACAGATGTAAAGAACAGACTGTTGGACTCTGTGGGAGAAGGCGAGGGAGGGATGATTTGAGAGAATAGCATTGAAATATGTATATTATCATATGTGAAATAGATCGCCAGTCCAGGTTCGATGCATGAGACAGGGTGCTCAGGGCTGGTGCAGTGGGATGACCCTGAGTGGTGAGATGGGGAGGGAAGTGTGAGGTGGACTCAGGATGGGGAACACATGTACACCCATGGCTGATTCATGTCAATGTATGGCGAAAACCACCACAATATTGTAAAGTAATTAGCCTCCAATTAACATAAATAAATACATAAATTCTCGTTAAAAAAAACAAAAAAACAAAGTTTCCCTCGAGCCATCAGGATGTAATCTAAGATTCTTACTTTGCAAACAAGACCCAAGGTGCAGAACTGGAAGTAGGAGGAGGCAAGAAAGACACGTGGGTGAATAATTTAAGGAGGCACTCACTCTCAAGGATTGTGGAAATGTAGAGTTAGCATTTGAGTGTGAATATCACCTTAAACTTTACTCCCTAGGTAGCTTACTTGCCCCAGCCAAGTAGTTTTGCCTTTGTGTAGGCCCCTGTTACTCTCTCAGATCTCATCTCTCATCTCCTTGCCACTCAAGTTCTCATTTTTAACATAGTGGGCTGCTTTTACACCTCTGAACTCACCTTACTCTTACTGTTGCTATAATAATACCTGTTGTAGCAGGAAGTGGATTCTTCCTGAGGCTTCAGGGTAATGGTAGAGGGATAGAAACCCAGAAAATATTTTTCTCATGATGAACCCAAATATTAAGAAAGCAGGAAATGTGATTTTAAAAAATTTATAGTGATAAAATACATTTAATATAAAATTTACCATTAATACACAGTTCAGTGACATTAAACACTTTCATACTGTTGTGCAATCATCACCACTATCCAGCTCCAGAACTCTTTGCCTTGCAAAACTAAGACCATAAACCTACCTAAGGAGGCAAAATACCTGAACTCTGAAATCTGTAAGATGCTGATGAGAAAGAAAGTGAAGATGACACAAACAGAAAGATATTTAGTGTTCTTGAGTTGGAGGAATCAATATTGTAAAAATGACTATACTACCCAAAGCAATCCCTTGCAAACTACCAATGGTATTTTCCACAGAATTAGAATAATAAAACTTTACAATTTGTGTGGAAACACAAAAGAACCCAAAGAGCCAAAGCAATCTTGAGAAACAAAATGGAGAAACATAGATCAATGCAACAGGATAGAAAGCCCAGAAATAAACCCAAGCACCTGTGGTCAATTAATCTACGACCAAGGAGCTAAGAATATCCAATGGAGAAAAAGCAGTCTCTTCATTAAGTGCTGGGAAACTGGAAAGCTACATGTAAATGAATGAAATCAGAATATTCTCTAACATCATACACAAAAATAAGCTCAAAATGGATTAAAGACCTAAATGTAAAATGGATACTATAAAACTCCTAGAGGAAAACATAGGCAGGACACTCTCTGACATAAATCACAGCAATATCTTTTTGGCTCTATCTCCTAGATTAAATGAAATAAAAGGAAAAATAAAGAAATGGGAAATAATTAAACCTAAAAGCTTTTACACAACAAAGGCAACCATAAACAAAACAAAAAGACAAAACTACAGAACAGGAGAAAATATTTGCAAATGATGTAACTGACAAGGGATTATTAATCTCCAAAATATACAAACAGCTCATACAGCTCAATACCAAAAAAACAAACAACACAATTTTAAAAAATGGGCAGAAGACCTCAATAGACATTTCACCAAAGAAGATAAACAGGTAATCAACACGCACATGAAAAGATGCTCAATGTCACTAATTACTAGAGAAATGCAAAGCAAAACACAATGAAGTATCATCTCACAGTGGTCAGAATGTGTGTGTTGTGTGTTAGTCGTGCTCAGTCATGTCCAACTCTTTGCGACCCCATGGACTGTAGCCCACCAGGCTCCTTTGTCTGTGGGATTCTCCAGGCAAGAGTACTGGAGTGGGTTGCCATTTCCTTCTCCAGGTCAGAATAGCCATCATTAAAAAGTCTACAAATAGTGTAGAGATGGTGTGGAGAGAAAGGAACCTTCCTATATTGTCAGTGGGAATGTAATTGTTAGAATCACTATGGAGAATAGTATGGAGGTTCCTTAAAAAACTAAAAATAAAGCCACCATATGATCCTACAATCCCACTTTTGGGCATATATCCAGAGAATACTATGATTCAAAAAGATACATGCACCCCAGTATTCCTAGTAGCACCATTTACAATAGCCAGGACGAGTAAACAACCTAAATGTCCATGGGCAGAGGAATGGATAAAGAAGATGTGGTACATATATACAATGGAATGTTACTCAGACATTAAAAAGAAAGCAAGAATGCTATCTGCAGCAACATGGATGGGCCCAAGGATTGTCATATCAAGTGAAGCAGTCAAAGACAAATATCCTATGACATCACTTATATGTGGAATCTAGAAAAAGTGGAAACAAATGAACTTATATACAAAACAGAATAGTCCCACAGACATAGAAAACAAACTTATGGTTACAAAAGGGGAAAGGGTGGGGAGTTTGGGATTAACACATATACATATACACTACTATATATAAAATAGATAACCAAAGGACCTACTGTATAGCAGAGGGAACTATACTCAATATTTTAAAAAACCCATATGGGAAAAGAACCTGAGAAAGGACATATATATATATGTGTGTGTGTATATGTATATATTATATATATATATATATATATATATATATCAGTATATATTATATATATATGCATGCATGCTAAGTTGCTTCAGTCGTGTCTGACTCTTTGCCATCCTATGGACTGGAGCCCACCCGGTTCCTCTCTCTGTCCATGGGATTCTCCAGGCAAGAATACTGTGGTGGGTTGCCATGTCCTCCTCAAGGGGATCTTCCTAACCCACGGATTGAACCTGTGTCTCCTGTAGTTCCTGCATTGCAGGCAGATTCTTTACCACTGAGCCACTGGGGAAGCTCATATATATATACACATACATATATATATATACACACACACACATATATGTGTGTGTGTGTATATATATATATAAAACAGAATCACTTTGCTGTATACCTGAAACTAAGATAGTACTGTAAATCAGCTACATTTCAATTAAAAAATAACAACACCAGTGCCCCTTTTTCCAATCCCTTAACCCCTGGCAACCACCATTCTACTTTCTGTCTTCCTGATTTTGACTACTCTAGGTATCTCATATTGGAGCAGGAAATGGCAACCCATTCCAGTATTCTTGCCTAGAGAATCCCATGGACAGAGGAACCTGGTGGATTACAGTCCATGGGGTCACAAAGAGTCGGACACGACTCATATAAGTGGAACCATACAGTATTTGTCTTTTTGTGACTGACTTATTTTGTTTAGCATAATGTCCTCAAGATTTATGTACATTATAGCACATGTCAGAATTCCACTTTTTAAAAAGTCTGAATAATAGTTTGTTGTATTATATACCATATTTTCTTTATCCATTCATCTCTCCATGGACACTTGGGTTGCTTCCACGTTTTAGCTATTGTAAATAATACTGATATGAACATGGGTCTACAAACATCTCTGAGACTCTGCTTTCTGCTTTCAATTCTTTTGAGTTTATACCTTGAAGGTGAACTGCTGGATCATATGGCAATTCTAGCAAAAGTGATGTTTAAGCCTAGCTCAAAGGCATTCATTTGGACAAAAGCTTATACATGTAAAGCAAACAAAATATTGAAATTCACCTTTTATTATAATCATTGCCATAACAACATCATATCTCATAGCATATGGTTGCTGTGGTGTAATTTACTTTATTAAATGTCAGAAAAGACAGTATGATAGATATTTATGCCTCTTAATTTTAATCTATACCCTAGGGGCAGTTGTTAACATTTGAAGTCCTCTAATTGAAGATATTCATTCCAGGGATTATTCTCCCTTGAAAGACTAATCAGAAATCAACATTCCCAAAGCAACTGCTATAAGCCCCTCAAATATCTTTAGCTCAGATCAATATCACGGGCTTTGTTAATTAGCCTAATGGGGATGTTAGAAATAATTTCTCATTGATGAAATAAAAGGTATTTAAGCAGTGTGCAGTAGCTACAAATATTGTTTAGAAAGTCCTAGTCTTGCATGATAGGGGTATAAGAATCTGGCGATGCCAATAGCCCACACCCCTTTAGAATGGCACTTGAGGATTAGGATTCTAGACTGGTCCCTTGTTTCCCCATTTTGGGGGGGTGGTTGGTTACCTGATTCTGGCTAGAGGTTTTGGTAAATTCAACAGTCCCAGTATTGCACATAGATCTCATGTGAACCTTACAATGTCAGGTGCAGTAGGAGCAGACAAAGGGTCACCAGCATGGGACATCATTGCACTTTCAGGACAGATTGTGTAGCGGTTAAGCTGTCTCCTTGCTATGAATGCTTGTATGAGTGTCAGAATTTGAGCTGACACTTGGTTTAACTCTAACACCTGATAGTGAGATTGTTGGAGAGAACTATTGCCCTCACCTACTTCTAACTCCTATCGATCCCCAAACCCTGAAAACTTGTGACTCAACAATTTTCTCAGATCAATTTGCAGGGGGTGCCTTAGCAGAAGCAAATGGGAGGGTAAATCTACCTACTCAGTCTTTGTCCCAATTTGGGTATGCTTGCCTGCTTCTCATGGAGATCTCGCCCAGTCACCCTATCATCTCGTGGCCCTTAGCATCTTGTAACATATAGCCCCTGTCCAGCAGAGCTGAGAAAAAAAATCATCACTTTGGAGCTGGAACTCTGACACTTTGGTAACTTGTTCTCATATATTGCCTCCTCAATGTTCAGCACTAAAGCTCAGATAAATTAAAAAAATTATATACAGATAACTGTTAATTTTTGCTATGGTCTCTTTTGTTTCTTTTGCATTTATTTCTGCCCTAATTTTTAAGATTTCTTTCCTTCTACTAACCCTGGGGTTCTTCATTTCTTCCTTCTGTAGTTGCTTTAGGTGTAGAGTTAGGTTGTTTATTTGACTTTTCTCTTATTTCTTGAGGTAAGCCTGTATTGCTATGAACCTTTCCCTTAACACTGCTTTTACAGTGTCCCATAGGTTTTGGGTTGTTGTGTTTTCATTTTCATTCATTTCTATGCATCTTTTGATTTCTTCTATGATTTGCTGGTTAGTCAGGAAGGGAGGAGCCAAGATGGCAGAGGAGTAGGACGGGGAGACCACTTTCTCTCCTACAAATTCATCAGAAGAATAACTGAACACAGAGCAAACTTCACAAAACAACTTCTGATCGCTAGCTGAGGTCATCAGGCGCCCAGAAAAGCAGCCCATTGTCTTCGAAAGGAGGTAGGACAAAATATAAAA